>NC_058135.1:250122311-250130516 GCF_016433145.1 Gracilinanus agilis
TAAGAAGATCATCCACCATGATCAGGTGGGATTTATACCAGGAATGCAAGGATGGTTCAACATTAGGAAAACCATCCACATAATTGACCATATCAACAGTCTAACAAACAAAAATCACATGATTATCTCAATAGATGCTGAAAAAGCCTTTGACAAAATACAGCATCCATTCCTATTGAAAACATTGAAAAGTATAGGAATAGAAGGACCCTTCCTAAAAATAATAAACAGTATATACCTAAAACCATCAACAAGCATTATATGCAATGGGGATAAATTAGAAGCTTTCCCAATAAGATCAGGAGTGAAACAAGGATGCCCATTAACACTAGCAATAGCAATCAGAGAAGAAAAAGAAATTGAGGGTATCAAAATAGGCAATGAGGAGACTAAGCTATCACTCTTTGCAGATGATATGATGGTCTACTTGGAAAATCCTAGAGAATCAACTAGGAAGCTAGTAGAAATAATCAACAATTTTAGCAAAGTGGCAGGATACAAAATAAATGCACATAAATCATCAGCATTTCTATATATTTCCAACATATTAGAGCAGCAAGAGGTAGAAAGAGAAACACCATTTAAAATCACCCTAGACAATATAAAATACTTAGGAATCTATCTACCAAAACAAACATGGCTATTATATGAAAACAACTACAAAACACTTTCCAAACAAATAAAACTGGATCTCAACAATTGGAAAGCCATTAATTGTTCATGGGTAGGATGAGCTAACATAATAAAAATGACAATTCTACCCAAATTAATTTTATCTATTTAGCGCCATACCTATCAAATTACCAAAAAACTTCTTTACTGAATTAGGAAAAACTATAACAAATTTCATTTGGAATAACAAAAGATCAAGAATATCAAGGGAAATAATGAAAAAAAATGTGAAGGAAGGGGGCCTAGCAGTACCAGATATTAAACTATACTATAAAGCAGCAGTCATCAAAACAATATTATACTGGCTAAGAAATAGAAGGGAGGATCAGTGGAATAGATTTGGGGTTAATGACATCAGCAAAACTGTGTATGGTAAACCCAAAGAGCCCAACTTTTGGGACATGAATCCACTATATGAAAAAAACTGCTGGGAAATTTGGAAAACAATATGGGAGAGATTAGGTTTAGATCAACATCTCACACCCTACACCAAGATAAATTCAGAATGGGTGAATGACCTGAATATAAAGAGGGAAACTATAAATAAGTTAAGTGAACACAAAATAGTATACCTATCAGATCTCTGGGAAAGGAAAGATTTTAAAACCAAGCAAGAGTTAGAGAAAATTACAAAATGTAAATTAAATGGTTTTGATTATATCAAGCTAAAAAGCTTTTGTACAAACAAAAAACAATGTAGTCAAAATCAGAAGGGAAACAACAAATTGGGAAAAATCTTTATAACAAAAAACTCTGACAGGGGTCTAATTACTCAAATATTCAAAGAGTTAAATCAACTGTATAAAAAATCAAGCTACTTCCCAAATGAAAAATGGACAAGAGACATGAATAGGCAATTCTCAGGTAAGGAAATCAAAAGTATCAATAAACACATGAGAAAGTGTTCTAAATCTCTAATAATTAGAGAAATGCAAATCAAAACAACTCTGAGGTATCACCTCACACCTAGCAGATTGGCTAAAATGAAAGAAGGGGAGAGTAATGAATGCTGGAGGGGATGTGGCAAAATTGGGACATTAATGCATTGCTGGTGGAGTTGTGAACTGATCCAGCCATTCTGGCTGGCAATTTGGAATCATGCTCAAAGGGCTATAAAAGAATACCTGCCCTTTGATCCAGCCATACCATTGCTGGGTTTGTACCCCAAAGAGATCATAGATAAACAGACTTGTACGAAAATATTTATAGCTGCGCTTTTTGTAGTGGCAAAATACTGGAAAATGAGGATATGCCCTTCCATTGGGGAATGGCTAAACAAATTGCGGTATATGCTGGTGATGGAATACTATTGTGCTAAAAGGAATAATAAACTGGAGGAGTTCCAGGTGAACTGGAAAGACTTCCAGGAATTGATGTAGAGTGAAAAGAGCAGAGCCAGAAGAACATTGTACACAGAAGCTGATACACTGTGGTAAAATCGAATGTAATGGACCTCTCTACCAACAACAATGCAATGACACAAGACAGCTCTGAGGGATTTATGGTAAAGAACGCTTCCCACATTCAGAGGAAGAACTGCAGGAGAGGAAACATAGAAGATAAACAATTGCTTGAATGCATGGGCTGAGGCGGACATGACTGGGGATGTGGACTCGAAACTACCACACCAATGCAACTAACAACAATTTGGAAATAGGCCCTGAACAAGGACACATGTTACAACCAGTGGAAATGTGCGTCAGCCATGAGTGGGGGGAGAGGGGGGGGGTGAAGGGGAAAGTAGGGGTATGAAGCATGTAAACAGGTTAAAAATGAATATTAATAAATGTTTAAAAAATTATTTTCATCATCATAATAGAAGAAATATGCATAGGCAGAGGGTGTGGTACTAAGCTGTTTAAAATTATATATTTTAAAAAATTATTGGGGGGAGAGAGCAGAAATGGATTACATTTCCCCCTTGCATTCAAGCTTGTTTCATTTGTGAGAGACTCATAGACAGTTGACACTAAGCCATTTTGAAAATTTCTCTCCCCTTAGTAGAAACCTGTTATAACACAGCCTACAATTAGATATATTTGGATGCAGCTTTAAGGCTGGGAAAATAATACCAGCTCCTGTTTAATATAATATTACAATTTTATAATCATAATCATAATATTATAATTTACAATTATTTTAATATTACAATTTACTAAGTGCTTTCTTCACAAAAGCTCTATGGGCTAATCCAAAAGCGTGAGATATTATTTCCATTTTACAGGAAGTATAAATGAGACTCAAGTAAGGGAAATTGATTTGTCCAGATTCATATAGCTTATACTTGACAAAATTTGGATTTGAATCCAGAACCTTGAGCTCCAAATCTGTATGCCTTTTCCACTATATAATTCTCATAAGGGTATAATCAATGTCCAAAAAACATAAAGCCTAAGGACTTGTATAAGATTCAAAGTCATTAGCCACTCTTGTTAACATTACGTGTGGATATTTATATATTCATATTGGGTCATTTGCTTATTGGTCAGATCATCTTCAAAACAGTTGATGAGGAAAGCCTTTATGGAAAAAGGAAAAGCTTTCTTTAGGTCCTAAAAAACAATTTTTAAAATGTTTTTACTGAATTGAAAAAGTTACAAAAAGATGAGCTGTTAGGATAAGCTCAATTTTAATGACGAATGTCATTTAAAAATACTTTTGAAATAAGTTGTTTTATACCTTGCCATCTGTTAATTCATTCAACAAAAGTAGTTTAGAATTTTTTAAATTTTTTTGAAGTCACAATTTTCACTCTATAAAATTGTTTAAATTCCATTTAATTACAAGTTACACTCTCAAACTTTCTCTGGGTTTGGCTAGGTCTTAACTACCATTATAGATGTATAGGGATACTCCTAAATGGGCCCATTTTTGCCTATGAGTAGTAATTTGTGCACACACTCACAGGACCATCCCATAAAAAAATATCAACAGAAAAGATGATTCTAATATTTCTTCCTTTTGGCTTAAAGCTATTTCCCCCTAGTTATACAGTAAGAAGCCTTTCATGTACCTCAAAGGAACAACTAGGTCTTGTTCTGCCTGAAGCCTCAGTTATACCCATACCATTGGATCTCCAGCTGTCTATTCCTTTGACTTTTGAATTTTTTTAACTATTTTTGAACCATTTCATCTTAGCTAACGTTCTGATTAGTCTTGAGTGCCTATAAGTATGATTGCCTCTTCCTGGTTTCTGCTAATGTCTATGTGCCCTTTCTCTGTGCTTATTCTATCAGATAGCCCCGGAGTCAAATGGCCACGGTTGAAATCACGTCTCTGACGTGTACCACCTATGGGATTTTGGACAAGTCCCTTATAACCTTCTTGGGCTTCAGTTTCCTCATCTGTAAAATTAGGCTATGTTACATATGAACTCCAAATCTATGATTATTATGCCTAAAACTTAATTTTTCTCACTTTCATTTGGTTACCTGTAAATATTTGTGAAAATATGCCCAGTTGTACTCATTCTATATTTTGGGGTTTTTACCTAAAGAGAGATGAAAGTTTATCAGTCACCATCCTCCCCTCATCCCAGGAATTCTGAATACTTGGAAAGAATTCTTCAGATCCCATTTTCCATCTCTTACTGCTTGATGATCTCTTATTCTCAATCTTGTCTACTCTGGGTTTTGAAAGTGTCATGGCCAGGAAACTGCAACCCCCAGCGTCAATTGAGTCCCGCCCTACTACTTCCTGGTGTAAGGTTGGTCTTGAGTGGACCAATCCTGTGCTGGGGAGGGACCACGCCCCACCTCCACTTCTTGGCATGGGATTGGTCTTGAATTGGATCAATCCCATGAGGATGGGTCACACCCCCTACTTCCTGGCGCAGGATTGGTCTACAAAAGGACCAATCCCGGGCCTAGAAGGAAACTGAATCAGAGTGAGATTCAGAGTAGGAGGAGTAAATTAATTTCAGCCAGGGGAAAGTCCAGTTGTTTTCAATAAAATTTTTAAAAAGGATCAAATAGGTAGTTTTTCTTTTAGATCATTTCACTACCCCACACGTCCAGTGACTCTTATCTTTTCTTTATATTTCCAAATCTTAACACAGAGCGTGGAACATGAAACATTTAAATGTTTGTTGGCTAACTGAATAACAATCCCATACAAATGACACATTCCAGAAAATAAGGATTATATGTAATCTACCTCTGCTACTGAAAAAAAATTACATAGTTCTAGCATTTAGAGTATGCTTTGTTAGTGGTGTCAATGGTATCATATTTGTAAAACAAATGTATGTAATATATAGATAGATGGCCATGCCAACAATATGACTACCCAACCTGAGCAATTTCCTGGATTTGAAACATGGCTTTTCGCCTCTATCTGTCCAGTTTTAGGTTCATTTTAAGCATCTTTTCTATGAAGCTTTCTCTGATATCCCCTATTTGAAGTGTTCTTTCTGAACTACCTAATATTTTGTCCTATAATTTACATGCTACATGATCCCATGCTCCCTCCCATTAGTTATCCTTACTTTTGTCTTACCAATAAGTTTCATGAGGACAGATTCTGTCTGAAGATTTGGAGTCAAGATTCCCAAGTTGAAGAAATACTGTGACCATATCATGATTTTTAATGTAGAGTACAGATTTTGAGATTGTATAAAGTGACTTGGTATCAGGGAAAATGGCCCAATCTAGCATTATGGGCAAATTAATTTTCATCAAAATTTTATTGTAAAAGGCTGTCACATTTGAGGAATTTCATTGGACCTGTAGATCATTCAAATCTAGGCATAATAGAGTAATAGTAGGGTTTTCTACAATACCACCTAAGAGGGTTAAAAGGATCTTAATATTTAGAGCGCACTGAGATGCCACCAGGAAGACTCACCCCACCATGTTTGTATGAATGTTGGCTGATCAATTGAACCCTTAGGCATAAAAGCATGCTTGAGATAGATAGTTCCTTTACTAGGCCAAACAGCCAGAGATTTAGGCAGCCAAAAGTCTCTCTCTGTTAGCTTGGATGTAATTGATTCTACAGGAAGAACATTAGAGGTAATGTAGCTTAAGAGAAGGGGAAACTGAGGTGCAAAGACATAGCAAGCAGAAGAGCTAGGGATCCCCTTCCTGACTCCAAATCCCCTGCAGTTTTTGCTGCCCCATAATGCCTCTTCACCTCCAATGTTCAATTTATTTCCTGCACACTGGTGTTCCAGTCTTTTATAGATGGTAATCTTCCAGGAATCTAAACACAAGTGAAAGCACCTAGGAGTATAAGTTGTGGAAAATCTGAAGAACATCTCATATAATTTGGATGATGAGAATGAATTTAAGGAGTTTCCTTTGACATCAGCTTATAGATGAAAATCCCACTTAGCATGTAAACATATATCACTGATCCTTGGACACTTCATTCTATTTGATCTATAGTCCTTTTCTCAGTTTAAAAATATTTAGCAAAATAAGGCCTTTTTTTGACAAAAATGTCTACTTTTCTAATAGGATCTGGCACTAAAAAAACCCATCGTGCTTATGGAATATTCATTATTGGCTATTTGGGGTATATTTTCAAGCCACAGAAATTCTCCCTTGATTATAGTTTCTCTCAGATTGGTTGTAATGATGTTCTTGGATCCTCTGAATCTGGTGGAGTTGAAGCCAAGGTATAACAGTATTCTAGTGGAATCAGACTAACAACAAAGTGGTATACTAAGCAAGTCCAAGATGGAGGTGGGCCATGGGAAAATAGGCACATAAAAGTAGCCATATAGAGTTTTAACTGTCATATGATAACATTTATTTTATTTGGTAGTTGATTTTTTTCTTTTAGAAACAATATGGATTTCTTTTTATATCACAGTCTGTAGGTGAACAAATATGCTCACCTACTAACTTTATGATCTGAGAAAGTCCCTTAACCTCTACTAACAAAAGGCAGTTCTCCATGTCCCAGTCAACTCTCAAAGAGAACTGGTGAGGAAACAGTTGCTGAACTCAATCAGAGAGGAAAATCCCATGTCCAGAGGAAATTATGTATCTGGACCAGGGTTGGGGTGAGAACCTTTATAGAAGAAATCTAGCAAAAACAAATTTTAACAAACACTACAGTCTCTTAAATTTCACACCTATAATTTTAAACATATTTATGGGTTTGAGAGTTAGGGAGAAGTCTTATGGACAGGAAGTAGACACACAACATGTATAATTCTCATCTTTACATACTAAATTCAAACCTACTTTGGTGGTTGGAGTTTCTCCAATATGTGAATAGAGACCCCATCCTAACTAATGTTAAAGTAGAATGACCATAGTCTCATGCTAGTTCCAAAGAGTTGAGTGCTTAAGTGCTTAATTTAAAATCCATATAATTTTAAAAAATCACTTTTTTATTGGCTTGTCTCAAAAGCAGACTGAAACAAGGTCTAGTCATATTTAGTAGAGAAGTAGTAGTACAAAATTTGGACAGCCCCAGTTTCTCACGTTTTTACAGTTTGTACTGGCACAGAGTCAAAATTTAGCAGAAATGCTGGAGTGTTAGTTCAGAGCACAGATTGGACCCTATAAAAAGTTCTGTGTAAATAGAGGAAATAGACAACCATGTTAAGATTTTCTTACAGTGGGTAGGTCATGACGTGAATTTAGCACCAGTAGCAAAGGTCTAAATTCAGGCAAACTCAACCCTAGAGAAAAGATAAACATATTTAGAATTAAATGATAATGATACTATTATAATATTGCTGTGATAATTGCAATTATTATGTCTAGAGAGGACTTTGGGATTTGTAAAATACTTTCCTCAAAACAACCCTGCAAGGTAGATAGTACAAACATATTTTGTTCTATTTCATAGATAATAATAATAAGACAATAATCTTAGCCAAAATTATATGGTGGTTTAAGAATTGCAAAATGCTTTTGAAACTTGGAAAAGTTAAGTGAGTAGTTCATAATCTCACAAGTAGTGTTAGTGGCAAGATTCAAACTGAACTCCTTGGACTCAAAATCCAGCATTTTATCCACTAAGCCACTTTGATACCTAATACTCTTTCCCCTGTCACACAGACTCTAGGCTAAAACCATATACTTTGGACCTACCTTACTTTCTTGAGGACTTCAGTGACTCTGGTTTATCATGGAGGTCTGTTGAAGTTGAGTGATCTTGTTCCCAATCCATACCAGAATAGAAGCAGCCAACTAGGTAGAAATGTGGATTAAAAGCCAGCATGGGGCTAGCAGATTTGATGAGTTACATCCAGGGTCAGAGAAAAGAGATAGAAAGCTTAAAAAGCCCAGAAAGAACTGAACCACCAAGTGTAACAATGGATATTCAGAACATTGACCTTGAGCCATCGAGAAAAACTGATTCTGCACCTATTAAACTTTAGCAGGAAGACAAGGTCTCAGCCCTAATACACAGGAGCATAGGAAAGTACATTGTGGAAGGACAAAAGGAGGGAGAGAGAGAGAGAGAGAGAGAGAGAGAGAGAGAGAGAGAGAGAGAGAGAGAGAAAGAAAGAAAGAAAGAAAGAAAGAAAGAAAGAAAGAAACAAAGAAAGAAAGAAAGAAACAAAGAAAG
>NC_058135.1:250130587-250132311 GCF_016433145.1 Gracilinanus agilis
AAAGAAAGAAAGAAAGAAAGAAAGAAAGAAAGAAAGAAAGAAAGAGAAAGAATTAGTTACTACATCATTTGTTCTTTCATTTCAGGTGAAACCAGTGGTAGCTGCCCAGCCTCACTTAGCTAGAGAGGATTATTTCTCCTGTAGTCATGCCTTGCTATATACCATCATCCCAGTAGTTATATATAATAAAGTGCTTCATAAAAGAGAAAAGGAATTCCAGTAACCAGGACTTGCTATATACTCCCTACATCTACGATTTGCTACCTTTGCTACTTTAAGTTTGAGCCCATTCTCCCAAAGCTTAGAGGAAAATGTACCGCAGAGCTGGGTAACTACAGTTCTTGTTCTAAACCCTCAGTAAATACCTTTTCTTAAAGTGAAGAAAGACTAACTGTACTATTGTCAAAGGAATGATACTGGTGAGGACCCATGAGAGGCAGCGCTCAGGGTCAACTTGGTAATGTTAGGGTACTTGTGCAAAGTCCTAAAGAAGATGTCTTTTTTGAAAGGATACCACATGACAAAGGACTGGATTTGTTCTTCTCAGACTCAGAGTGCAAAATAAGAAGGAAGGGAAGGAGGTTACAAAGAGGCACATTTAGACTTGATGTAAAGAAAACCTTCCTAACAAATCAGGCTACAAAAAATAGAATGTGTTGATTCCAGTGATCTAGCCCTCCTCCACCTCCCACCCTAGCAGAGGTTAAATGGTTTTCTTGGTATGCTGTCAAGGAAATTTTTGACTGAGTATATGTTGGAATAAAAAGCAATAGAGGTCTACTCCAACTCTAACATTTGGTTATTCTTCAACACCACTGCTGAGCAGAGGCTAGGGGAAGGCAGTTAAAATGATGAACTTCAGTGATCAAGTGGGGGGGGGATTAATTTATGTGAAATCATTGGCCAGATAAACAATGTGTTGATGTAGATTTCTAAGCAATTGTGGATTTGGTGTATAGATCAGCAGATCATTCATTTCCAAGCAGTAATATGGCCTTGTATGTACACACTTAATCGTCCTGTGCACATCACCAGTTGGTTATCTTTATTTCTGTTGCACACTGAGAACCATCTTAATTATCTCCTCCACTTTCTATGTACGGACCCAGGTAAGGAATAGGATATTTCTCTTCAGTGTCACACTATCTATCATACAGCTCACCACCGAGGGAACAGAAGCTGCCTAATAAATGCAATATTTATGACAGCCTCCTGCCATTTTGGATGATGTTAACAAAAAAGGGGCAAAGTAAGCAAGATGAGGTTGTTTAGTTTTACTCTTGAGAAAAGGTGGAAAAATCAATACAGAATTTACAGTATAAAAATGGGTATATTTCTCAGGAATGGGAAATCGATGTTTTCTGCTTCTGGGATAAAAATACTTGTCACTTCTCAGGGGCTCCTAAACACAGAGGACAATATGGTCTCTGTGGCCCTGCCTGGCAAAGATACAGGGATGATGGTATATAGCAAGCACAACTACAGGAGAAATAATCCTCTCTAGCTAAGTGGAGCTGGGCAGGCACCACTGGTTTCATCTGAAAGGAAAGAACAAATGATGTAGTAACTTCCTTCCTTCCTTCCTTCCTTTCTTCCTTCCTTTCTTTCCTCCTTTCTTTCTTTCTCTTTTCCTTCCTTCCTTCCTTCCGACCCTCCCTCCTTCCTTCCTCCTCTCCTTCCTTCTCTCCCCCTTCCTTCCTTCTTTCCTTCTTTCTTTCTCTCTC
>NC_058135.1:250135266-250147100 GCF_016433145.1 Gracilinanus agilis
GGAGGAAGGAAGGAAGGAAGGAAGGAAGGAAGGAAGGAAGGAAGGAAGGAAGGAAGGAAGGAAGGAAGGAAGGAAGGAAGGAAGGAAGGAAAGAGAGAGGAAAAGAGGGAGGGAGAAAAAAAAGGAAGAATAGCTCCTAATTAAAATGAATAATTCTTTAAAATAAAAAATTGCAAAATAATGGGCTTAGGCAAAACTCTGGATGTGAAAGAACCACTGCAGATTTCAACCCAACTAAATAAAACAAGACTTAGAAAATTAACTAAGGTTGTGCAAGGTTAATTGTTTTGTCTTAACAGCCATAACAGTGTCAGAGGCAGAATTTGAACCAAGATTGTAACTACAAATCCAGTAATCTATATATTATGCCATGATCCTTCAATGGAAATTAAATAAGACACAATCCCTAGTTACAATCTAGTAAAAAGAATAAGGTATACACACACAAATAATCAAAATCCAGGCTAAACCATGACTCTGTATTTAGGCAATATTCCCTTAAGGAGGGAGTGGTCACTTCTAGTTGGGAAGACCAAAGGAGCTGTGAGGGAGGCAAAATATCTAAGCTAAGCTTTGGACAAAGAAAAATACATCAATATTCCCTTGATCCTTTCATTTGACAAACATCTATCAAGTCCACTTTGTGGAGAACCATGAGCTAGGTCCTGGAGTTCTTTTTTTATTATATATTTTTTATTTTTTTATTTTTGACAGTGTATTGATTTCTTAGGCAATGAGAAGTCACAACATTTTTTATATTTCGTAGGCAGCATTAACTACTTGACAATTAAAAGATTAAGGAAAATATCAAGAATGATAGGTTTTGAGGATGGATGTCTAGCAGAATTGTTATAATAGCTAGTACTTCCACTTTTAGTGCTTTACATTGGCAAATGCTTTACATCTAACTTCATTTGATCCATACAACAATCCTGAGGGATATGTGCTATTGTTAACCCCATTTTACATATAAGGAAACTGAGGTTGAGAAAGGTTAAGTGACTTTCCCAGGGTTAAGCATCTAATAAGGGTCTGAAACAGGATTTGGACTCGGGCTGACTTCAATTCTAAAATTCTATCCACTACATCACTTTGCTGGCTCACAGCAGATAGAGGACAGATCTCTGTTGAATTTGGAACATGAAAGCAGAGATAAATCCAGCAGGCAGTTAGAGATATGGGACTGGAACTCTAGGGAGGGGTTGCACATGCAAATTGGCAGTTGTTTGCATACATGGGATAATTGCTGCAGTTATAGTTATAGGAAAATCCCCATTGAACTGGAAATTAAGAAACCTGGGATCTAGACTACCAACTCTACTACTAACATTGAAATCTTAGGAAAAGTACTTGCCTCAGTTTCCTCATTTGACAATTGAAAAGGAAAAATGGATATAAATTTATCCCCTTAAAAATGGCTACTCTAAGTAATACAATGATAATTGTTAATAGAATAGTAATAATAATCATAATAATTATTATACATAGTATAATATATTAGCAATTATGTATTATACACATACATATATATACAAATATATGTTACAATATAATAATAAATAGTTAATAGCAATACAACTAGGTCAATTCTGAGGGATTTATGACAAAAAATGCTATTCACCTCTAGAGAAAGAACTATTGGAGTCAGAATGCAGATCAAAGCATACAGTTTTTCACATTAGTTTATTTATAGTTTTATTTTGGGGGTTTGGGTTTTATATGAGCATTTTCTTACAATCATGACCAATATAGAAATATATTTTGCATGATAATACATTTATAACCCAGATCAAATTGCTTTACATCTCTGAGAGGGGGAGGGGAGGGAAAGAAGGGAGACAATTTGGATCTTAGAATTTAAGAAAATGTGTGTTTAAATTGTTTTTACATGTAATTAGGAAAGTAAAATGTCTTTGGGGAAAAAAACTTTCACCTTGAAAATCAAAGAAAAATAGACGAGATCCAAACCCCATCTCTAAAAAGTCAAAGTTGCATCTATTTGAGTAGAAGTGATCTTTTAAAGATCCCAATGCTGCAAGGATATAATTTTCAGGCTGATGAATAAGCGTGTGGTAGAATCGCTCTTTTGGAACCTATAGGAATTTTGCACTAAAAGATATGAAGTTAAATTGTTTCTTCTTTCCTTTTTTTATGACATCCAGGATTCCCTTACCTGTCCAAACCAAATATTGACAATACAAGCAGAAAAGTGTACTACTGAACTCAGCAAACATTTATTAAGCACTTAATATATACCAGGCTCTATGCTAGGTTCTGGGGATACAAAGACAAAAGATACAAGTTTCTGTCCTCAAGGGACCTTACGGTCTCTTGAAAAGTAGCACGTTAAAGTGAATATGGAAATTTATATTCCATAATAATCTATATCAAATTGCTTACCTTCTAGTGGAGTGAGAAGAGGGAGGAAGAGAGAACATTTGCACCTTAAAATAAATGTTAGAGAAATAAAATAAATAAATGTGAGAAAATAAATGTTAGAAATTGGAAAATATAAAATATCATTATTTAAAAGAAAAATAAAACATTGAAAAACAACTCAGACATGAAACCACATTTTAGTTTTTTATAAGAGAGACTTGGAGTTGGGGGTGGGAAAACTGAGTAGCTCAGTGGATTGAGAGCCAGGCCTCAAGATGGGAGGTTTAAATCTGGCCTCAGACACTTCCCAGCTGTGTGACCCTGGGCAAGTCACTTGACCCCCATTGCCTAGCCCTTACCACCCTTCTGCCTTGGCTCCAAGATGGAAGGTAAGGGTTTTTATTTTTTTAAAAAAAATTTTTAATTAAAAAAAAGAGAGAGAGAGAGAGACTTGGGGGTATGGGAGGGAACATGTAATGCAAATTTTGGTATCTCTTTAGGAAAGAAAATGAATGCAAAATAAGTTAGATGCCTTCTCTCCATCATGTGTTATCTTTACCTACTCCAGGCAGTGGTCCTAAACCCTTCTTTAATCCTCCTCTTTCCCCAAAGTAGCTAACAACTAAAGCCATCCAAAAAATGCAAAACAGGGCACTCGACTACAGATTTAAATATCCAGTCCTAGCTAGGTTCCATAGTTCTAATTCTGCTTTGTATTGTTGAGAATCTTACATTTAATGGGGGCCCCCAATAGGAAGTACTTATGGTACGAATATCAAAATATAGGAGGGAAAGTCCTCCCTCCATCATTTCTCCCCTCCCCTCTCTATCCAGTCCAGTCTGCCTCTCTCTCTTGTTCTCCTCCTACTCTTCCTTTCTGTTCTTCCCTCTCCCCATCCAAGCAATCATTGCTTCCTAGAACTTGTGATGACCCCTGGGTTGTCTAACTCTATGTCTAATCTGTATTGTTACTTTTCCTCACTGACCTTAAGTTATCTTAAAATATTAAAATAATACAAAATTAAAATATATAATTTTTTTCATTGATTGAGACCTATTTCCATATTAGTAATAATTGCACTAGGGTGATCATTTAGGGCAGTGATTCCCAAAGTGGGCGCTACTGCCCCCTGGTGGGTGCTGTAGTGATCCAGGGAGGCAGTGATGGCCACAGGTGCATTTATCTTTCCTATTAATTGCTATTAAAATTTAAAACATTAATTTCCATGGGGCTAAGTAATATTTTTTCTGGAAAGGGGGCGATAGGCCAAAAAAGTTTGGGAACCACTGATTTCGAGTCTACATCCCCAATCATATCCCCATCGACCCATGTGATCAAGCAGTTGTTTTTCTTCTGTATTTCTACTCCCACAGTTCTTCCTCTGAAGTGGATAGTGTTCTTTCTCATAAGGCCCTCATGGTCCTGGATCATAGCATTGCTGTTAGTACAGAAGTCCATTACGTTCAATTGTGCCACAGTGTATCCATCTCTGTGTATAATGTTTTCCTGGTTCTGTTCCATTCACTCTGCATCAATTCCTGGAGATCTTTCCAGTTCACGTGGAGTTCCTCCAGTTCATTATTCCTTTGAGCACAATAGTATTCCATCACCAACAGATACCACAATTTATTCAGCCATTCCCCAATTGAAGAGCATACCCTCGTTTTCCAATTAAAATATACTTTTTATACAAACTCATGCCATACTTTTATATTTATTTTCAATAGTTTCCCATCCTTGTTTTCTTCGGTACATGGTGTAGTATTTTTTATCTATTGGTTGATGTAGCATATCCTCACTGACTTCTTTAAATAATTCTCCCTTTTCCTTCTCATTGGAATTTTTTTTTTGCTTCATAATTTCATTTCTGAGAGCTTCTCATTTCTCCTCAGTTCACTTCCTTTTTAGGATCTTCAACAGTTAAGTGGCACAATGAATAAAGTGCTGGACAGAACCTCAGGAAAATCTGATTTCAGATCTGATCTTCCAAGCTATGTTGACGAGTTACCTAGCCTCTATTTGCCACAGTTTCCCAATATGTAAAATGAGGATCTAAAATAGCACCTACCTCCCAAGGTTGTTGGGACAGTCAAATGAGTTAATGTTTGTAAAGCACTCAGCACAGTGCTTGGCACAGTTGTTTGTTGTTCAGTCATTTCATATGTGTCTGCTCTTTGTAGCCTATTTGCCAGTATCTTGGAAAAGATACCAGAGTGATTTGCCATTTTCTTCTCCAGTACACTTTGCAGATGACAAAATTGAGGTCACCAGTGTTAAGTGACTTGTTTAGGATCACACAACTAGTAAGTGCCTAAGACTAAATACGAATTCATAAAGATGAGCTTTCTTGAATCCAAGCCCAGTATTCTGCCCATTGTTCTGCCTAGCTGGTACATAGTAAACATCTACAAATGTTTATTCCTTCTCTCTTTTGCATTCACAAAATTCCATCTATGTCTTCTCAGCATCTTTTGAAAGTTTTGAAATCAAAATCTAGAGCCCATATTAGGTGTTCCAGTTCAAGGAAAGAATTATCACCAAGATAGAGAATGGAAAAGGAAAAGAAAGGAAGAAGGAAGAAAGAAGATATAGAAAGAAGCATGAGAAGAGGGGAAGAAAGGATGAAAAAGGAATTCTTCCCTCTGCCATTTTACATGGTCTCCAACAATTTTCCATTTGGCATTCCATTTGTTAATATTCTCACAGATAGCTCTGGATCCCTGAGTGCTTTTGAAAACAGGTTTTGCTACAGAAAGAACTCATGGGACCATGAAAGAGAGCACGAAGGACTGAACTTGGGAAGAAGAAAGGAAATAAGATAGAGAAGAAGGCAAGGTGGGGTAATAACCAAATCAGTTCAGTCATTTCACACCTTTGCCTATGATTCAGCAAGGGTGTTGTCCATAGCTACCTAAGTAAGGAGAAAAGGAAATAGGGTCGAGACAAGAAGGGGAAACACAATTTTTTTTCCAACTTAACAGCTGTGTCACCCTTCTTAAAATCACCCAAGTCTTTTCTTCCTTTGGATGAAAGGTTGTTTAAAATCAGAAATATTAGACTTTTCTTGGGCCAACTTCCTTTGCAAATCATCCTGATGCTTTCAAGTACAGTGATTTTTCTCCCCAGAAACTCTAGGTTCTTTTTCTGTTTTGTTTTGTTTTGTTTTGTTTTGTTTTTAATCCTCACTTTCTGTCTTAGAATCAATACTAAGTTTCAGTTTCAAGGCAAAAGAAAATTAACAGTTAAGGTTAAATGACTTCCCTAGGGTCACACAACTGGGAAGTGTCTGCATTGAGATTTGAACCTAGGACCTCCTGTCTTTAGTTCTGGTTCTTTATCCACTGAACTACCTAGTTGCCCCCTATATTGTCCTTTTATATCTTTGGGATTTTTCTTCCTTCCTTTCTTTATTTTTTCTCTTTGTTTTCCTTATCTCTCTCAGTTAAGCTCTGTAGGCATGTTTAGAAATTCATTAGTGTCTCCTGAATGAAAACATGTTTTCAAATTCACCTCTATTTGAACTACTCTGGGCATTTTTCTTTAAGCCTTTCATATTCTTTATACCATTTAAATATAATTTACTAAGAAATACACAGTAGGGGTTTGCTCCACCCAGTGGCAACAAGGATGGAGCATTCTACAGATTAAGAGTTTCTTGATAACTAAAAGTTGAGAAGAAAGATCTATTTGTCTCAGCCTTTTATGGTGATGCCATGCTTTCACAACTAGAAAGTATCTAAGGTCATATCTGAAATCAGATCCTCCTGATTCCAGGTCCAGAGCTCCATCCACTGTGCCACCTAGCTTAAATGCTGAGCTGAAGATTTATCATTTATATAGGGATAGGGAGCCATAGAAGGTTTTAGATCAGAGGAGTAATTTGATTGGAACTATGAGTTAAGATCATTTCATATGAATTAATTAATGAAATGTCAAAGGCTACCTTGTTCTCTTTCTTATTTCAAAAATATAAATAATTAGATTTTCTATCATTAGGATCTTGTAGGAATCATTATGAATGCTAATATTCATTTTTATGCCTTTGGATATACTTAAAGAAAGTGCTATAGGTTTGACTGAATATATAGTCAAATCAAAACACATTCAGGCAGTTGCTTTTTAAGAATAATAAATCCTGGGGTCAGCTGGATGGCTCAGTGGATTGAGAGCCACACCTAAAGATGGGAGGTCCTTGGTTCAAATTTGGCCTCAGACACTTCTGAGCTGTGTGGCCCTGGGCAAGTCACTTCACCCCCATTGCCTAGCCCTTACCACTCTTCTGCCTTGGACCTAATACACAGTATTGATGATCAGTCTGATTGATGATTAGAAGGAAAGAGTTTTAAAATAAATGAACATAATGAATCCCAAACATTTATGCTTTTTGTAATGATGTACTCCTTTTTCCTCCCTTCTCTCACCTGCCTTTGTTCTTTGATCCCCTCAAAAATAAATAAATAATCAACCACTTGACTAAGTAACTCAATGTGTTGGATTTTGGCTCATGAAGATTTGGCTCACACCATTTAAACCACTCTTAAGGCAAAGGATCTCCATTTGTTTCTGCTCCTGTACCATCAGCCCCACATCAGTAGGGCACTCTGCCTTCACAGAGTCATGATGGGAAAAAAATAATTCAACCAAGAATAACAAAGAAATGAAGTATAATTATAAGCACTTGAGGGTGGGAGGAACTAGGGTACAGAATGGTTCAGCATCTTACACAGTTCTGCTCAGCAACCATCTTGCTGGCCAGGAGCAAAAACTGTTGAACCTCAGCATCCAAGCCACCAATGGCTTTAGAAACATCATGACCAAAAACTCACAGGAGGAGAGAAATGTTCACATTAGAAAATGTGTTTTTATCACAAAATTTCTGAGATTCTACAAACTAAAAACTAGTTGATACTTTTTCTTTTTTCCTATGGGGTGGTGTCAAGGAAAAAATAGTTGGGCATAGCTCTTGTAAATACTTCTTCTCTAACCCAAAGTGTTTGGGGAGTTATTGCTGTGTCATAAATGAAGGCAGCTGGTCTTTAAAAAGAGATTGCCTCTTTCCATCTTCCTGGCAGCAAGAGGCAGGCAGGGGGAGGAAATGGTGGTTAAAATGGAAGAGCCAGTCTCCAAAAAGCTTTACTTCCCCCAGAGATTGATGGATTTGTCTATTTTTGTTGCTGTTACCATTATTACTATGTGTTACATATAGTATTTATAGTATTATTTATTTATTATTTATACATAATTATATTTATTATGTATAATTATATAGTAATATATTATATGTAGTATTTATATTATAACATTTATAGTATTTTTAAGATTTGCAGTCTTAAAGGATTATCTCATTTTAACATCAAAACAACCCTGCCAGGTATGTGCTTTTCATCTTCCCATTTGTTAGTAGGACAGAAAGTAAAGGTTATTTTAAAAATAGCTAATGATACTGATGGTGATGATAAGGACAAGTATAGCTAGCTTTGTAAAACTCTCACAAGCACCCTAGGAGGCAAGCACTATTATTATCCCCATTTTACAGATGAGGAAACTGAGGCAGGTAGCAGTTAAGTGACTTGCTTAGGGTGTAATAGCTAGTGAGTGTCTGAGGCATGATTGAACTTGGGCTTTCCTGATCCCAAGGGGAGCACGCTGTCTCCTTTTCTCTACTTTGCTGCCTCTGTAATAAAATAATAGACTTTAGAAGTTTAGGTTTCTTTTTTGTTTTGGGGTTTGGGGGTAGTTAGGCTCAGGAGACTTTGTGATGTCAGTGGTGTAAGAAACCCACTACTAATCAAGACTGATCATTATCTACACTGCATTTTCCAGTCTTAGAGAGATGATATGGGGCATTGGGAAGTTAAAAAGACTTACTGAGAATCACACAACCAGTATGGAAGACTGGGACCCAATTTAGGTAACACTAGAATCCAAGTCTCACTAACTTTAAGAATAGTTCTTGGGGGCAGCTGGGTGGCTCAGTGGATTGAGAGTCAGACCCATAGACAGGAGGTCCTGGGTTCAAATGTGACTTCAGACACTCTCTAGCTGTGTGACCCTGGGTAAGTCACTTAACCCCCATTGCCTAGCCCTTACCACTCTTCTGCCTAGAACCAATACCCAGTATTGATTCTAAGACAGAAGGTAAGGGTTTAAAAAAAAGAATAGCTCTCTTTCCCTTGGCCAAAGAACCCCAGAGGATGCAGGACTGCCATTACTACTCAACTTCTGGACCTAGCAAAACAACACAAGGACAGCAGAGATTTGTAAATCTCAATGTGCTCCATAGGGACTAGATCCATGATTTCACTGGAATAGGGAACTCCAAGGTGAGGAAAATCCCTTCTAGCAAAGCAGACTGGCAGCCTCTCTGAATATTCCAGTTTGAGAGCATTTACTAGAGCAGAGATGTCAAATACTCAGTCCCTAGCGCTGCCAGAGCCAGATTAAAATGAAATTAGGAAATACTGAACAAAATTCATAAAAAAGCAATAAATACAAATAATGTTAGCTTGTGGTTTTTGAAGTCTGTCCACTGCCAGCAGAGTGAGGGATCCATTTCTATTTGGATTTAACACCACAGCTGTAGGCATCTCTTTTGAGATTATCAGTCACTGAGAAGATGCCAAATTGAACTGGTAGGAGGTTCCTCACTAGGGAGTTGCCTACAGTGGTGAAATCACAGGTTGTAGTGCTGTGTGTGTCCTGAGAATGGGGAAGTTCATGTCCTAATTATGTTCTCTGACGTTTTCAGAGTATGGGTGGAAGGAAGGGGGAGTTTGGGCTTTTCTCCAGCCCTGAAGATACTGTCAACACTCATCAAACAGCTTCTAATGACCACTGGAGAACACCCTTGGCTCAACCCCCTAGCTCAATGTTTGACACCATGACTTCTCTGGGAAATCTAGGCTTCCAGAAACGATGACCTGCTCCGCATCTAAGTTAACTTATCTCTTTTAACATGAATACTCAAGAGAGATTCCAATGGGAACAGGCATGGCAGTGGGACTGACTACATGGCCTTTGAGATTTCTTCTACCTTTGTTTCCCACCTGGACAACGAATGGACTCTCTACCCCACTATTACCACTTAGGAAAGGTGACTAAAGGTATAAAGAAAGTTTGGGGGCCACTAGAGCAGAATGTTTTCCATTTTGATGCAACAGCTGCACACCAGATGGCCACTTGTGTGTAGACCAAGACTGGGAACCAAAGCAAGGCTCATGATGTGGAAAAGAAGAGGCGAAATAGAATTTGATTTCCCTTTGAAAAATATGGCTTAATCAGAGGAAGGGAATTCACTTCATTAATAATCATGATGGAAGAAATTTAACAATTTCCAAGAAGATGGGTCCTGACCCCAAATAAGAAAAACCAAGGGTCTGTTCAATAAAACTATTCCTCCGCTGAGACATTGGGCAATTGGTGTAGCATCTTCAGATATCTCTAAGAAACACAGAATTGCTTTTTTGTGTGTTGGAAAACTTGGATTCCCTAATATAAGAGTTCACAGAACTTCCCTGCAAAACACTTCCCTTCCAGTAACCCTGTTTTATAGAGAGTAAAAGCAGTGTTCTTCTTCCATATTTGACAGATAAAGACACTGAGACCCATGGTGACACAGCTGAAGAGAAGGAATCAGGACTTAAGCCAAGGCTTTGAACTTTAAGTCCAGTGTTCTTTCCTTTATATACTGTCTGAGAGCCACCTCATCATCCAATCCATCTTGAACAAGCAAGAATCCTCCAGATAATGTATCCAATAAATATTCCTTCATTTGTGCTTGAGGACCTCCAATAATTCCCGAGACAACCCACTTCCATTTTTTAATAGTTCTTTTGTTCGGATTATTTTTTATGTATATAGAGTCAAAACCAATCTCTCTGCTACTTTTGTTCACTGTTCGTAGTTCTGCGCCACTGGGGCAAACAGATGAACAAGTGAAGATCATCAAACTGTTTGGAGATTATATCACTAACTTGAAAAGATTGGAATTGCCTGAAAATAGGTCTGGGGAATATATATTTGACAAGTATACACTAGGAGAAAATTGTCAGAGTTCCCCCTGATACCGTCAGCCCTTAGGAGTCCTGGTATTAGATACCCTAAATATGTAACTCCTCTCTCCAGAGCAAGAATAAAAAGTTGGCATCTAGAAAAAAATAGATGGGGCAAACTGAGATTCAGGGAAGTTATGATTTCTGTCACTCACATGCATCAGAATCATTTCCTCCTTGGTGAAAATTACAGTCTCTTCACCATAGCAGTGTATTTGACTCACCATGACAGTGCTGGATATTTACTCTAAGAAAGGGAACAGCTAGGTCTGTGCTTTAGGAATGTCATGTTAGCAGCTGTGTGGGAAATGAGGAGACCAATTTGGAAGCTCTTCCTTAGTCCCTACAAGAACTGATGAAGGCTTGAATTAAGGTCATAACTATGTAAATAGAGAGATGGTGATGGATGATATAGATTAGCAACACATGATAAATGAGGTGAAGGAGAAGGAGAATGCAAGGATTATTCCTAGGTTTTAATCCTGGGAGACTAGAAGGCTATGGTGTAAAGCAATTTATATATATATTTGTTTTGTTTTGTTTTTAACCTTGAGATCTAATCTTACTTTGAATGAGTGAACTACTTATGACTGAAGCAAGATAAAACAATCTCCCAGTATACTGGTGGGTGAGAATAATAATCACAAAAGCTTTCCAGTTTACAAAGACATTTTATGGAAACTAGGTGGGGCACTGAGTCTGGAGTCATGAAGACTTGGGTTCAAATTGGATCATATTTAGTTGTATGACCCTGTTCTGCCTCAGTTTCCACATCTGTAAAATGAAGATAATACTACCACTTTCTTTCCAAGGTTGTGTGAGGATCAAATGACATAATATTTGTAAATTAGCATAGTGTCTGGCATATAGTAGGTACTATATAAATATGGCTATTATTATTATTATTATCTCATTTGATTCTTACAATCACTATAGAAGGCAGACAGGGAAAGAGCAACAGCATAGTTCAGTGGAAAAGAATTGATTTGCCAATAGAAGACCTGGTTTGAATCCTGGATCTGCCACTTACTCTGAGTGACTGATCTGAAACAATTCGCTTTCTCTGATTCTCAGCTTCTTTATCTATAAAATGGGGAGAGCTCAAAACACAACAGAGATTGTTCAACTTGGACTTGTGAATTTTTTTCTTATTTTGACAACTATTTCAGGATAATTGGTTTTCTCTGGCATTCCTAGACATTATATTTTATATATTTAAAGAAGTCTTTTTGAGAAGGGGTCTGTCCATAGACTTTACCAGACAGTACAAGGGTTCCAGGGCATAAAAAGCAGAAACTCTTGGAGTTCTCAAAAGTCCCTCTCAGCTCTAAATCTGTGATAGGTTGTAATCAGGGCAAGATGAAACTTGAGACTTGGAGAACTAAGGGAATTGCCCAAGGTAA
>NC_058135.1:250151217-250183992 GCF_016433145.1 Gracilinanus agilis
CTTCCTTCCTTCCTTCCTTCCTTCTTTCTTCCTTCCTTCCTTCCTTCCTTCCTTCCTTCCTTCCTTCCTTCCTTCCTTCCTTCCTTCCTTCTATTTAAAAAAAACCCTTACCTTCTGTCTTAGAACCAATTTAAGTATTAGTTCTAAGGCACAAGAACAGTAAGGGTTAGGCAATTGGGATTAAGTGACTTGCCCAGGATCACACAGCTAGGGAGTTTCTGAGGCCATATTTGAACCCAGTTTCTCCCATCTCCAGGCCTAGTGCTCTATCTATCCACTGTACTATCTAGTTGCTCCTCTTTATATTTCTTCTTATATCCTTCCTTCCTTTCCCTTCTCTCCTTTCCTCTTTCATTCTTTTTCTCCTTCTTCCCTTTCTTCATTCTTGTTTCCCTCCCTCCCTATGGCCTTAGCACCTTATAGTTTCACCAAAAATGACATATATTGTTAATCTTCATTCCTGACCAAGATGAGGTTGGTTCCTCCATCTGGTAAAATAGCAGTCTAATTTGGTTTGATTTTTTAAAATTTTGTTCTCTTTTAACAAAACTGCCTTCTCAGTGGTTTAGAGAGGCATAAGAGGAGGGAAAGAATTTAAAACTCACAATTTTAATGAATGTTCAAAATAAGGGAAAGAAGAAAACAGCTCAGTATGCTTTGTTGACTATTGCTTCAGCATTTCAATTGAAATGATTAGTAACCAACTTTTTTTTATGCTCTCCAGTGTAAAGTGCTTTCACATCCATTATGACTATTGACTTCCTAGAGGAAGTAGACAGGTCAGAGATCAGCACCCCATGTTACAAAAGTGGAAAATGATGCTCAGTGAGATAAAATAACGTGTCAAAGGTCATCTCTGGCTAGTGACAGATGCTGGGTGCTCTCAATCAAGCATCTTCATTTGGAAACACTCTTTGCCCCCCTTTGCTGCCAGAAGTTGTTCTTTCTTTCTGGATCATCCTGATTTTCCATTTGAACCTCATTATCATGCTCACAGTTTCATTTTTTTTAGTCATGGTAGTCTGGTTGCCATCAGAAATTTACTAAGCACACACATTATATTCCTTCAACTTCATACCCAGCCTTGTTCCTCTCAAATAGAATTATCATCTTCTAGTCTTTATTACAGTTGTTTGCACATAACCACTGGATAGATGTAAGCTCTGTGAACCTAAGAGTCCATATGTTGTTTGGTCTCAGAGAAGAGAGCTGGACCAATGGCTGCCATCTGGTCCAGTCAACCATCCACCAGAAAGGCAAGGTCTACTCAGGAAAGCAACTTGTCATTCCCTGGCCCTCCCCACTCTCCCACCTACACTAGCCCCCTTTCCATCTCTTGTTCTGGAAATAATTATCAAAGTATGGCGTTGCAGTTGAAAAGGATGGAGTGATGAGCTGGACCAAAACTCCTTCCATAGTTAATATTCCCCCTTGATGTGCTTTGGGAATCTATTACTATGTAAGTATATGAAGGAAAAGGATTTTCTCTTTTTAATTTGTGTCTATAGTGCCAAGCACAATTCCGGGTATTTACTACTGCTTCCTATTGGTGCTATTTCTTTCAAATAAGGTAGGTTATTCCAGAGTTATATTCCAATCATGACCTCCATCCCATCAAGTTCTCAGTAATATCACTGTGGCCAACTGTGACTCCTCACTAATTCATAATGACTGATTCTCTTTGTTTTTTTACCAATATCTTCTTGAATCATATAAAGATGTTTGGGGATTCAAGTTTAATATGAGGAAAACAACCATCATTGGCTGAAATTTAAAGTGTCCTTTCACTAGAGTTCATCAAATAGATATTAGATGACTATATAGTTGGAATATTCTTCCTGAGAAGAATTCTAGTGAAGTATGAGTTGGACTAAATGGTCCCTTTTAACTCAGATTCTGTGACTTTGTGATTAAAAAAAAATAAATGACTAAAAGTGCTATTAAGGGAAGCTAAGTGACTCAGTGGATAGATAGCCAGGCCTAGAGACAAGAGGTCCTGGGTTCAAATCTGGCCCCAAACACTTCCTAGCTATGTGACCCTGGACAAGTCACTTAACCCACATTGCTTAGCCCTTTCCACTCTTCTGTCTTAGAACTGATGCTTAGTATTGATTTTAAGATAGAATGTAGGAATTTGTTTTTATAATAATAAAAATTTTTAAATGACATTAAGTATATGTTTCTAAAATGTAGACCATGTTGCTAATTATACCAGCATATCTAAGGCCAATGCTCCAATAACAAAATATGTATTGCGAAACCATGGTACTGTTTAAGAAGGAGGGAGGGAAAGTCCAAATAGATTTTATAATGTATTCCTTAATATTTTCTCTCTAGTCACTGGAAAACTTAAGAACTTAAGCTTAATCAAAAAGCCGGTTTAAAAAGAAATCATTTTAAATTAAACATTCACTGATTGGCAGATTAAATAAATTGTGGTACAAGAATATAAGATAATATCACTGTGCTGTGCGAAATGATGAAATCAGAGAAGTATGGGAAGATTTATATGAACTGATACAAGATGAAATCAGCAGAACCAGTGAAGAAATATGACTACAACATAAATTAAAAGGTAAGAGAAATGAAGTTAAAACTGGATTCTATAAAATTATAATGATCAAATTTGGCCCCTAAAGAAGAAATATGAAAATACATCTCCTTCTCTGATTTGACAAATTAGAGCATGAAATGGAATACCATCTCTGTTGATTAGTTTAGTTGAATTATTTTTATTTTTCATCTTTTTTTCTCCTTTATGATAAGGATGATTCTATGGGAAGTGAAGAATGTAATATATTGGGGAAAGAAAATGAAGCCAACTAGTCAACAAGCATTTGTTATGCATTTACTGTCTGATAGGTACTGTGATAAGCACTGGGGCTAAAAAAAAAGAAATAAAAAAGAAAGACAAAGGGTCAGAGTCCTAAGTGACTTTAAGTGAGTCATTTAAACTCTGTACGTCAATTTCCTCATATATAAAATAAAGTATCTGATGTGAGAAATTTCTAAGATCCCTTCCAACTTTGAATCCTATAATCCCATAATTTCTTCCATGAGACGTTTTCCTCTGTGATTTGTTTTCCTGAAAAGAACTCTGTTCAGAAGTAACAATGGATATTCCTTTCTGTGTGTGTGTGTGTGTGTGTGTGTGTGTGTGTGTGTGTGTGTGTGTGTGTGTGTTTTTGAAGAAGAAGCATGCCCCTAGCTGAGTTGGAGTAGTCATTAAAAAAAAAGCAAATTCTAGGAGGGAAAAGAGCTCATATTTACATAGTTTAAGTAATAGGTCATATCATTATTTGCAAACTCAGAACTTTGGACAAACTAATCAGGCCCTGAGCTAGAAAAAAACTCAAGAAAAAAAAAACATGCCCTTCAAAAGACAATGTAGGTCTTGAATGTTGCATGATAGTTACCATTTATACAATCCCAGAGGAAAATCTCCTCTTTTCTGCCACCTAGCCTTCATCTTCTCTAGCAAGTAGCTTCAAACAATGGCTCCATTACTCAAAAGACCAGCTTAGCCAGATTTAGAAAAAAATCTTGCTCAGAATGGCTAGAAATGGATGATTTGATCAATCTATCTTTGCCTCTTTCTATCTCTATCTCTCTCCTCCCTCTATTCCTCTGTCTTTCTCGGACTCTACTTCTACTTAAAGTTTAAAAGTTTACATGCTTTTACATCAAGGTAAACCTCCAAAAGATCACTGAATTCCATCCTTGTCACAAGAGAATTTGCATGTCTTTTATCTGTAAGATTACCACTAAGATGTATGATTTCAATTATTTTGACCACTGTGTCAAATGAACTGGAGTAGGGAGAGAGTTGGGGCAAAGAGACCAATTAGAAAATTAAATATTAATAAATAAATATTAAATATAAAAATAATTAAAGAAATTAAAATTGGAATTTTAAATTAATTTTAAATTGAAATTGAAAATTAAAAAATTAGAAAACTAATGCAATAATCCAGGCAGAATTTCAGTTCAAATTGTACCAGTGTGAATCAAGAAGAGTAGGATGCAAGAGATGTTGTGAAGGCACAAATAGAGAAAAAGAAGGAAGAGTAGAAGAAATACATTCTTAATTCATAGAAGTCACTTTGATATATTTTGTATACTTGTCATTTACCTAATAACTTCCCTGAAAGTCCTCCTCCTCCTTGTCCTCATCAAATACCAATCCCAAATTTCACAGTGCAACCATTTGTTAATTCTGTAGAAAGCAATCTATTTTCCACTCATTTAAAACAGGGGTTCTGAATTTAAAGTCCATAGACCCCTATGAGATCTGTTGAATAGATATCATGGAATCTATGAAACTATGTGAAAAAATTCCACATTTATTTTCACTATCTTTTGATTTCTTTTTAAACCTGTTTGATGCACTTAAAAATATTATTCTGTGTAGACAGGGGTCCATAAGCTTCAGCAGACTGCCACAAGGATCCATGTTCCCCTCCCCCCCAAAAAAGATTAAGAACCCCTCCCTACCTTAAAATAAGGGACTTTCCCCAGGTTTCATGGAAGCACTCATTTGGCCATAGAATTTTAAAGAGAGAATGCCTTTAAGAAATGTGGTGAAGCCACATGGGCAGTGCCTTTCACAGGGCTTACTGGTTCTACCTACTTTCCAAATGAATTACGCACTTCCCAAGTTCTCAAATTTTCTCTTAAATGAGCCTTCTGGAAAACAGATGAAGGTGCATAAATGATTTATCGCTTATTTTGCATGTCCATCGAAAACAAAACAGATGACAAAAAATCTCTGTGACCACATCTGGCATTTCTTATAATATTTTTTTTCATTTTGCACCAATTTTGCCAATGAAAATGTAGTCATTGACCTAAGAGGGCTAAGCAATTAGCATTCTGCCTGAAAGAAAAAAAAGGGAAATTCTATCTCAAATGACAATTATGACAGCTATTCATTATTATTACTATCAATATTAGATAACCTGAATATCATGTCCCAGTGTGACGAGCTGGCAACTCTTTTCAGCCTTTCCTTTTGGTGTTTGTAATTTGATGTAGTTAATAACTTCACTCTCAATATTAAATGAGATTTTATATATATATAGTTATCCGTACATTTTAAAGTAGGGTGTGTGTGTATGTGTGTGTGTGTGTGTGTGTGTGTGTGTGTGTGAGCTTGTCCTTACCTTCTGTCTTAGAATAAATATTGATTTCAAGGCAGAAAAGTGGTAAAGGGAAGGCAATTGTGGTTAAATAACTTGCCCAGGGTCATCTAGCTAGGGTGTCTGAGGACAGATTTGAAACCAGGACTTCTAACTCTAGCTTGGATCTCAATCCACTGAGCCATCTAACTGTCCTGTTATATTTTTAATGCGTAATATTAGAAGTAGATTAAAGAGATCTAGACCAATTTCCCTAAATATTCTTGATGGGGTAGTAAAAAGATGCTTGGATTTGGAGCCAGAGGTTATCAATTCAAATCTTAATATGGATGTGAATCCCAGCCTGGCATCTTGCCAACTGTGAGACCTGGGGCCAGTTGCTTTACCCTTTGGACCCCAATTGTTTCCTTATCTGTAAAATAAAGAGTGTGGACTAGATGGCCTCTCATGACCCTTCAAGTAAATCATGCCCAGAGGATTTTCATGCCCCAAGTTTGGCCACAAGATGATGAATTTTTTCAAGTACAGGCACTCTAAAAGATCATATAAAAGGGTTTGTAGCTAGCTGGCACCATAATGCACAAAGCACTTGGCCAGGAGTTAGGAAGAGCTAATTTCAAAACCAGCCTCAAATACTTCTTAGCTGTGTGGCCCTAGGCAAGTTACTTAACCTCTGTCTGCCTCAGTTTCCTCATCTGTAAAGTGGAGGTGATAATAATACTTATCTCCTAAGATGGTTGTTGTGAGGATCAAATGAGATAATAATTGTAAAGCATTTAAATTATTATAGTCGACATTCATATAGTACCTACTATGTGTTATATATATAGCACATAGTAGGTGCTATATATATAGCACATAGTAGGTGCTGTATGGATGTGCTATTATGCATATCATATAGCACCTACTATGTGCTATATATATATATATACACCTACTATGTGCTATATGTAACACATAGTAGGTATATATATATATGCTATAGCACATAGTAGGTGCTATATGAATGTTGACTATAATAATTTATTATTTTTCCTGAGTGCAAATTTAGCCTCAGACACATAGTTGTATGACCATTGGAAAGTCACATCTGCCTCAAATTTCCTCATCTATATAATGGGTGTAATAATCACACATACATTCAGGATTATTATTCTGAGGATCAATGGAGATATTTGTAAAGCATTTAGTGGCATAGTTAGTAGATAGCACCATAAAAGTGATAGTCATTATTATTCTTGTTGTCATTCACTTGCATTAAAGGAAAAAATACCGAGGATGACAAAAAAACCACAGCATTATATAAAATCTGGAAGAATTCAATCCAACTCATTCCACAAGCATTAGTAAGTGACTGCTATGTGCAATAAACTGTACTGCGTACCAGTAACCAAAAGGCAGTCCCTGGCTTCCAGGAGCAGAGAAATTAAAGCATTTGTCCAAACATGTGAATAAAATATAATGTGAGGAGGAAAAGGGCAAATAGTAGAGCTTTTAAGTCAAACTGGAGTCCACTTTGGGGAAAGGAAACCCTTTGAGCACTGATCAGATGTAATAGTAACCAACAGAGAATAAAGATACTCCCTGCCAAGCTTCAAAAGAACTTCTTTCAAAGAATATTGTTTCAGGGCAGCGAGGTGTCTCAGTGGATAGAGAGCCAGGTCAAGAGGTCCAAGGTTCAAAAATGGCCCCAGATAATTCCTAACTGTATGATCCTGAGTAAGTCACTTAATTCTAATTGCCTAGCCTTTACCACTCCTCTGCCTTGGAACCAGTACTTAGTATTGATTCTAAGACAGAAAGGAAGAGTTGTTTTTGTTTGTTTTTTGTTTTTTTAAAGAATATCATTGCATAGATTTTTTTTAGCTAGAAAATACTTTAGAACCAATCTGGTCCAGTTTCCTCATTTTACAGATGAGGAACCTGAGGCACAGAGAGACTACCCAAGCATGAGAGGCAAGATTTGAGTTCAGTTCCTTGGACTTTAATGCCAAAACTCTTTTCACTATACCCCTGGGCTTCCTGAGAGCTGCCCACCATCAACAAACAGAAGCAACAACCTAATCTTGGCCAAATAAATTATGGCCATGTCATCTCTTTAAAAGGAACAATCCCTGGGTTAGTTATAGATTGTATTTCCATGTGTGAAGGCTTTCACTTTCCAACTCACTTACTGCCCCCATGCAATGTCAAAGGGAAGGTTCTTGAGCCATTAATGTAACATTTGGGATGGGGCTCGAGTCTCTGACAGGCTTCCTGCTTCCTTGCTCTTGGGGGGCGTTAATTAGGTTAGGTTCAGGAGCGGGCAAGAGGGGATGAAAGTTCTGCTGTGGATCCAGCTGTTTTCCATTTAAAGAAAGCATCCAGGGTAGACACTGAGTCAGCGGGAAAGCATCAGGATAGCAAGTGTAAAAGAACCTGATATTAAATCACTCTGGCCCTCCTCCTCAACTTAAATGAATACCATTGTCATGTGGTAAGAACATCTTCTCTGCTCTCCATGGCCATCCTCACAGTCTGCTGGTTGCCAAAAAAACCTACTAGAAAAATATTTTTTATAAAAAAAAAATTAAAAAAAACAACACAAGAACAGTGTAATAGAGGCCAATGACCACTTTTAAGAGCTGAAAAATCACTCCTTTGAAGCAATAAGGACTTTGTGTCAATAAGTATCTTCCCCACCAAGAGGAGAAGATTTCACAACAATTAAACACATCTTCATTAAGCACCTACTATGTGCCAAATACCATTCTAGGGACTGGGGAGATAGACAAAAATGGAACCATCTCTGCTCTTAAGGAGTTTATGTTCTGCAGTTTTTTAAAGCATCCTGGTTTGGCCAGGTATCTGGAATCTACTTGAGAATTCATGCTCATTAATCATCGCCTAATCATTGACTTATTTTGACTCAATAAGATAGTGACTTCAGTAAAATAAATCTTTTAACAGCTCTTTATCAGTGAATTGGCTGATTGCTTGACTGAATTAACTAACTGAACTCACAATTTTAACAATAGAGAATAAGCATTCATATGGCACCTACTATGTGCCAGGTGCTGTGTTAAGTGCCTTTTACAAATATTATTAATTTGATCTTCACAACAACTGCTGGAAGGCAGGTACTGTTATGATCCCCAATTTGTAGTTTGGAAAACTGAGGCAAACAAAGGTTACATGACTTGCTCAAGGTCACACAACTAGTAAGCGTCTGAGGGTGTATTTGAATTCAGGTCTTCCTAACTTCAAAGCCAGTGCTCTATCCACTGTGCCATCTAGCTACCATGTAAAGTGACAGTCTTAGAATCAGGAAGAATTGGGTTCCAATTCTACCTCTGATGCATATTAATTATATAATCAGGGATAAGTCATTTAATTTCAGAGTGTCTGAGACAATTCTCTGTAAGAGGGAGGGCATTCTAGGCATTGGAGACAGCATTTAGAGTGTCAATTTGGTCAGATGATAGAAAGTAGAAAAAAGAATCATGGATAAAAAGACTAGAAAAGTAGGAAGTATTTGTGTTACATGCTTTAAATGCCAAATAAAAGATATTCAATATTTTTTATGTTAGCAGCAAAGGGGATTTTATTAAGTGGGGGTAACATGGTCAGACTTTCACTTAAAATAAAATCAGTTTGGTAGCTGTGTTGAAGAATTGGAGTGGGGTAGGAGGTAGCCAGGTGATTCAGTGGATGGAGAGTCAGGCCTAGAGAGAGGAGGTCCTGGATTCAAATCTGATCTCAGACACTTCTTTCCAAGTTTTTTTGTTTTGTTTATTTTGTTTTTTATCAGCCTGCTTATTGGTTCTTATGGCACAGTAATATTCCATCCCACAATTTGTTTAGCTATTCCTCAAAGGATGGGCATCCTGTCAATTTCCAATTCTGTCTACCACAAAGAGAGCTGCTACAAAAATGTTAGAACATTTAGATTCTTTTCCTTTTTCCCTGAACACCTCAGAAAATAGACCCAATATTGCTGGATCTAAGGGTTTACACATTTTTAAACTCTCTGGGCATAATTTGAAATTGCTTTCCAAAATAATTAGATCAGTTCACAGTTTCACCATAAATTAATCAATGGCCCCATTTCCCCACATTTTCTATGTTTGTCCTTTTGTAATGTTAGCCAATCTGATGAGTGTGAAGTAATATCTCAAGAGATTTTTTTGGTTTGCATTTCTCTAATCAGTAGTGATTTAGAGCATTTTTCATATGTGCCTTGATTTCTTCATATGAAAGTTGTCTGTTCATATCTTTTGCCCATTTTTCAATTGCAATATAACTCTTGTTTTTATAAATTTGACAATGTTCTCTGTATATTTTAGATATGAGTCCTCTAAGAGACTGTCTATAAACAATTTTCTGCTTTCCTTTTAATCTCAATAGCATTTATTTTTTATACAAAATCTTTTCAACTTAATGTACCCCACATTTTTCATTTTCCATTTCAAAATTCTTTCCATCTCTTTTTAACTCATAAATTCCTCTCCTATCCATAAATATGATAGGTAGAATATTCCCTGTTCTTCTAATTTATTTATGATATCTCCTTTTATGTTTAAGTTATATATCCATTTTGATCTTAGTGAATGGTGTAATATATTGGTCTATATCTAGTTTCTGCCAAACTAATTTTCAGTTGCCCCAGCAATTTTTACCAAATATAATTTCTTATACCAAAAACCTGGAGCTATATTTTTATCAAATAAAGATTACTACATTCTTTTACTGTTGTTTGTTGCATGTCTATTCTGTTCTACACATCTAACTTTCTAGTTCTTAGCCAGTATCATATAATTTTGATAATTACTGCTTAAAATACAATTTTTTAAATCTGGTGCTGCTAGACCTCTTTCCTTTATTTTTTTATTAATCCTTTTAATATTCTTGATCTTTTGCTCTTTTAAATGAATTTTTTTCTAACTCAATAAAATGTTTGAGATTCTAATATATTTCTGAGTGAAGCAATATGACAGAATAAATGTATGGCCAGTCTCATAGCCAAGGAGGGCTGTGTTTAACCTCACTTCATACTTGCTATGTGACTCTAGGCAAGTATCTGTGCCCACTAGGCAGTGATAAGACTGTGAACTGAAGAATAACTCTTTACTCTCAAAGTAGGAGTCTCCTGACCAGCATTCCTCCCATTGAAAGTTTAGGTTTGGATTAAAGAAAGAAAAAAAATCTATTGTTTATATTTTATGAATTGGAGTCATAGGATACAGTCTCCCAAGAATTAAAGTTGAGGTTTACCCAAAAGATCATCCTTTTTGAGGGAACATTATTAAGAAACAACATTATCAACCAAAAGATAAGCAGTATAAAAAATGAGAAAGAGACATGTAAACAAGAAAGAAGTGAGGCTAGGAATGACGTAGGAATGAGGGTCAACCAATGTTCCATTCAATGATGTCCATGAAATGTTGAGAGAACAACCCCCTCCCAAGGAAGTGAATCTACTTCAGAGTATTTAATGATGGGCATGAACCAAAGTCACAAATGATAAGAAGACCTAGATAGGTGGCAAATTGTATCTCTGAAAGGAATGTACATGCTGATAAGATCACCATCTTTTGAAAGACCCACATAATTCATGCCAAATTGCTAAACTTTTTAAGGGCAGAGAAGTGATACAATAGATAGAACATGAAGTTAGGAACATTCATCTTTGTGAATTAAAATCTGACCTGGAAGATTTATTAGCTATGTGACCCTGGGCAAGTATCTTAACCCTATTTGTCTCCATTTCCTCCTGTGAAAAAATGAGGTAGAGAAGGACCTGGTAAATCACTCTAGTATCTTTGCCAAGAAAACCCCAAATGGGATCTTGAAAAATCAGCTACAGTGGAAACAACTGATTGACAAACAACAATTAAATTTCTTCCTTTAGTATTCTTTACTGAGTTTTTGCATTAAAAGGCCTCCCAGCCAGCTGGCTCTCTCAGGCAAAACACATTTTCTAGGGAAATGCATTTGGATGTTGCCTTCTTGGAAAATCAAGGCAAGACAAACCCACATTATTTCAAAATGAAACTGGCATTGGAGAAAGATGGGATCATTTAAATATCAAGAACTGATTTGTAAGATGGAGACAAGATCTGTTTGGATACAAGATCTTAAATAGTGAGAAAGCTGGGAATTTGGCAAGGAAGGGAAGGGGAGATCATGCTGGCAGAAAATCTTAATAAAAATGGAGAGCTCCTCCAGTATTTGTCTACTGGCACAACAAGCCAGTAATAAGAGAGTCCCAAACAAAGCATCTATGGAAAATTGCATCTGGAGGAAACCACAGAATCACTGCTGAAAGTAATCCTCACCCCAATCCCCAATTCTTTGGCTTCCAATTCTCTCTCAAAGGCAGAGAGTTTTTCATCAGTGGTCTTGGTGCCTGTTAGGCAAAGATCTGTATGTGCTTAAAATACATTTTAGTCTTGAATCTATTTAAACATGTCTCCTCCAGACTCGCCCCTCCTGCACACATATATGTATCCATTTAAAGAGAAATTTTATTCTGAATTGGAACCTAATACTTTTATCACCTTCAAGCACTGAATACTTCCATTTAAATGTTCATTTGAAATAATTAATTAGCACATTATCAAAGATAATTAATTTTTATCAAACCTTATAAAAGAGGGAACAAGGCTCATAGTAGAAAGCCTTGGGGTGTATATCTAAGCTCAGAAACCTACTAGCTGCATGACTCACGGGGAAATCTGCATCACTCAGCTTAAGTTTCCTCAACTGTAAAATGTAGATAAAGCACCTGCTTCCCAAGTCCCTTATGAGAACCAAATGAGGTCGTGTATATAAAGGCACTTTGTACATCTTAAAACACTATATAAAGGAAGTTAATAATATTTATTATTTTTATTATTATTGTGACTCACAGAAACACATTTGAAATCTGCAGACATGACTTCATTGAGGAGAGGTAAAAACTGATAATAGGTTCCTACCTTTGGGTTTTGTTGAATGGAACTGAAAGTTGATGACTTCCAGATGGAGCCTATTAAGGACTGAGATCTAAGAAAAGAACCAAAAAGCAATCCATGGGTGACATCTGCATGAAACGAGCCAACGCTATATCCAAACAAATAAGAGGACTCATTTGGATTCATTTATGGAAACCAAAGTATTTATGATGGCAATTCAGGACCAGGCCACTGCCACCAGAAAATGCAGGACTACCCTAATGAGCTTGGATTTGGGTTTCTATAGAAGACTGTAGAAAGGTTCCCAGGGGCCTGTTAACCTGTCATTTCTTGAATCTTTATTTGTATAAATAATTTAAGTATAATTGGCTTCCTTTGTAATATGTATTTTCCTAGTTAGAGCCTAGCCTCTGAGTGACCACATGTTCTTGCCATCCTGCCTGATTCTCTAATAGAAAAAAGAGGCTTTTCCTTTTTTTCCCCTAGCTGCCACTGTGTGTTACTAGTACATAGAATAGCTTATGTAGTGTAGAGGCTCCTAGAAGACCACAGGATGAGCTCCTGAGAACATCCATGTTTAGAATCTGTGCTTTTGTTTCTGGTATTGGCTTTATTTCATGACATTTTTAATAGAAACCAGACAGTGCCTAATTGTCGTGTTATCCAAAGCAGTGCCAGGACCCTCTTGTACATTTTGGGGAAGTGAGTCTAGATAGGAGAAGAAACTGAAGTACCCCACAGACCAGAACCTTCACGTTGAACCTTCCACCTTTGCAGGAGTTAGAGCTTACAAAGCATTTTCCTATCCATGATCTGAGTAGATCCTCTGAAGACCACTTGAAGGTAAGTAAGCACTGGGGCACCTATCATTCTTCTCATTCTATGGGTGGGTGAGAAAACTGAGGTGTATATAGGAAAGGTGAATTGCCTAAAGACACACAGATAACGTGCTACAAAAGAAAAATCTGAAACCATTACCATAGTAAGTAAGTATATTAGAAGGTTTTGCCTATTTTAAGAACTTCCCTTTAGACCTACCAAGAGTGAATGATGAGATGGATGGATGTGAAGTAATTATTAAGCACTTGCAGGATGCCAAACACTGAGTAAGCAGGCAGTATGCAAATATAAAAGTAATTAGAATTCCTTCTTCAAGGAGCTGCTTACATTCTGGAAGAGGAAGAGAATATATATAGGCAACAGTCGCCATATTGATTTGGAATAAAGAGATTGCCACCACCTTTCTAGTAGAAATGAAAGTATGGATTTGATTATAATTCAAGAACTGGACATTGGTGGGTTGGAAGGTGCTTGTGAAGGGGGCAGCTTGATAGCTCAATGGATAGAGAACCAGACCTAGAAGTGGGAGATCTCAGGTTCAAATCTGGCCTCCAACACTTCCTAATTTTAAGACCCTGGGAAAGTCACTTAACCATCATTGCCTAGCCCTTACCACTGCATTGGAACCAATACATGGTATTGATTTTAATGTGAAAGACAAGGGTTTTTTTTTTAAATAGTGATTGTGGGGGCAGCTAGGTGGCTCAATGGATTGAGAGTCAGGCCTAGAGATGGGAGGTCCTGGGTTCAAATCTAGTCTCACACACTTTCTAGCTATGTGACCCCTGGCAAGTCACTTAACCTCCATTGCTTAGCCCTAACCACTCTTCTTCTTGAAACCAATACAAAGTATTGATTTCAAAATGGAAGGTAAGGGTTTTTTAAAATGGTGATTGTGAAAAACAAAGTAGCTGTTGGAAAGATGACCAACTAAGTTTAAAGCTTACTTAGATGTAATAAGACCATCTGAGGCACTCACCAATCAGGATAGTAGGACCCTAGTATAGAAATTCTAGACCTAAAAAGGTTAAGTCTTTGAGTCCATGGACTCCTAAATAAATTGGTACAATCTGAGTACCCCACTCTTGCATGGCAGCTGATACCAAAGATAAATACTGAAGATAAAATACCAAAGATAAATTTACCTCAGTCCCAAGCCAACATCCAAAGGTGTTCTGGAGATGGTTTTACCCAAAGTAAAAACAAATTCTCACCTCTGTTGGAAGCTGTGGGGGAACCCAGGACCCATTATAGCCACTTCACTTTTTTCCGTCATTCAATCCTCCCTCAAAAAAGAAGCAAGAGTGATTGATCAACGAACATTGGTGCTGATGTTCAGATATAGCCTACTTCTGCTTTGCTGTTACTCTGATAGAAAGATTGCATTTCTTGTCTATTTTACTATTAGAAATCATGAACAAACCAAAGAATAGCTCTCAGGATCATTCAAAGATTTTAGCTTTAGAAAAATCCAAGTATTCCTATTTATGTTCATTTGCCTTTTTTTTTTTTTTTTGACCGATTATAAGAGTACAGAATCAAATACTGATGCAGCAGAATGTCAGAGCTGGCAGGGTCCTTCATTGCCATTCATTGCAATCTTCTCCCTTTACAAGGGAGGGGAATTACATTATGCTGTCTCTCTAGAATGGTGCAATATATCTGATGAACAGCACTGTCAGGGAAATACGGCCTGAAGCCCAATGGATGGACAGAGGAATTTGGAGTTAGAAAGAATTAAGTCCGTATAGTAGCTATATGCCTGTGGGTAATTGGTCCAACTACTATGAGAGGTTGGCAAATCTCTCCAACTGTAAGTTAAAAATCAATCACTAATATGCATTATTGAAGGGAGTTTCTGTACTAGGAGTTCTTTATACCTATGAATCCAGGGACCTGGCCTCCCCAGATTAAAATAACAGTAGTAACCCTCATAATTGCTATGAGGCTTGAATGGTATGATCAATATATAAGACTTTGCAATTTTAAAATTGTTATATAAAAGTAAGCTACTGATATCATTTAAAAAATATAAACAAATAGTAAACTTGCTATAATTTAAATAAAGCAAATAAATTATTATTAAATTTAAATAGTATAAATAAATGAGTGATCAGTATGATTTAAATAATATAAACAAGCTATCAATATAATTTAAATAATATAAAGAAATCATTATTTAAAGTGCTATATAAATATCCATTATAATTCACTAGATATTAATACAGCATATACACATATGTGCATAAATTTGCATATGTAGTCACAGAAACCTACATTTACAGAATGTTAAGAGATGGAAAGGAACCTAGATTTATAGAATGTTCTAGGAAAAGTCTTTACAGTGTAGAACATCCAGCATCACATCACAGCAGGACCACAAATATAATTTAGTCCTAACTCCTCATTTTACAGATGAGGAAACTAAACCCCAGAAAGGGGAAATCTGCCCAAAATCACACTGAGAGAGAGTAGGAGAGTCAAGATTTGAATGAGTCTTCCAATGACTGAATGATCTTTTCCAGGACTCCATGCTCCCATAAGGACTTTGCTGAGTTAACATTTAAAAACAAGAGCAATCCCAGTTGCTAGCCCATTGAGCAACCATAGAGAGGAAAGAGTTAGCATAAAAGAGTAGGACAAGGTACTGAACTGGAGTGTCAGGAAGACCTGGGTTCAAATTCTGACTCTAACCTTTGCTAATTATGTGCATATCCACAAATTGCTGAATCTCTCTGAGGCTCAGGCAGCTCTCTAAGACGGATTACAATTTGCATTAAATGAAAACACCAAGAGAAAGAATGGAGATGATCTTGATAATATTTTTTAAAATACTTTATATGGCACTACTAATTCTGATGGGGAAAGCCTGGTTCCTTTATAATTGTGCCCTATATGCTCCTGTTCCCCTTACAAAGAAAGGTTAAAACATAGTCTTTACCTTCAGTGAACTCACATTCTGTTGGGGAGAGATGACTGGTTAATAAGTAGGAACTTAAATGGAAGGTCATGTCAGAGGGAAGGAAGGCACAAGCTGCATAGTGGGGAAAAACTTCCTGGAGAAGGTCAGATTTGAGTTAAGTCTTGAAAGAAGCAAGGAGGAAGAAATGAGGAGAGAAATCGTTGCAACCTTATAGGCAACAAAAAAGAGGGGTGTAATGGCCAGGGGGTGGTGATTTGTCTAGGGAGTCACAGGAATGGTGTATGGATTTACATGGTCTGATTCTTTCCCATGGAGTGGCAGCATCTAATTACTGTACACAGGTGAAGACTGGAAAATGGGGTGAGGAAAGTGGATTTTAATTCAAATTGCTTCAGCACTTTTCAACTCAATTCATTTGCATTCAATTCATCATGCATTCATTAAGTGCCTACCAAGTACTTTGACCCTGAATATATGGCTGTTTAAGCATGGGTAAATCTCTGGGTCTCCATTTCTTCCACTGTAAGAAGCAGGTTTCATCATTTCTTTTTTTTTTTTTTTAATCCCATTTCTTTTTTTTTTTTAACATTTATTAATATTCATTTTTAACATGGTTACATGATTCATGCTCCACCTTTCCCCTTCACCCCCCCCCGCACCCCCCCACCCTTGGCCGATGCGCGTTTCCACTAGTTTTGTCATGTGTCCTTGAACAAGACCAATTTCCAAATTGTTGGTAGTTGCATTGGTGTGGTAGTTTCGAGTCTACACCCTCAGTCATGTCCACCCCGACCCATGCGTTCAGGCAGTTGTTTTTCTTATATGTTTCCTCTCCTGCAGACCTTCCTCTGAATGTGGGTAGCATCTTTTACATAAATCCCTCAGAATTGTCCTGGGTCATTGTAATGCTGCTGGTACAGAGGTCCATTACATTCAATTTTACCACAATATATCAGTCTCTGTGTATAGAGTTCTTCTGGCTCTGCTCCTTTCGCTCTGCATCAGTTCCCGGAGGTCTCTCCAGTTCGCCTGGAACTTCTCCAGTTTATTATTCCTTTTAGCACAATAGTATTCCATCACCCGCATATACCACAGTTTGTTCAGCTATTCCCCCAATTGAAGGCCATACCCTCCTTTTCCAATTTGTTGCCACCACAAAAAGCGCAGCTATGAATATTTTCGTACAAGTCTGTTTATCTATGATCTCTTTGGGGTACAAACCCAACAATGGTATGGCTGGATCAAAGGGCAGGCATTCTTTTATGGCCCTTTGAGCGTGATTCCAAATTGCCAGCCAGAATGGCTGGATCAGTTCACAACTCCACCAGCAATGCATCAATGTCCCAATTTTGCCACATCCCCTCCAACATTCATTACTCTCCCCTTCTTTCATTTTAGCCAATCTGCTAGGTGTGAGGTGATACCTCAGAGTTGTTTTGATTTGCATTTCTCTAATTATTAGAGATTTGGAACACTTTCTCATGTGCTTATTGATACTTTTGATTTCTTTACCTGAAAATTGCCTATTCATGTCTCTTGCCCATTTATCAATTGGGGAATAGGTTTCATCATTTCTAAGATGTCTTACAGATCTAAAAACTAGATCAACAATTTAGAAGGCATCATTAGATCAGGAAACAGAGAACCTGACATCCAAACCCCATAGTGCCACTTACTACTCACGGGACCTTGTATAAGCAAGGAGGAAGAAATGAGGAGAGAAATCATTGCATCCTTATAGACAACAGAAAAGAGGGGAGTAATGGCCAGGGGGTAGTGATTTGTCTGGGGCGTCATAGGAATGGTGCATGGATTTACATGGTCTTCACCACTATAAGCCTCAGTTTACCAACTTGTAAAATAACAGGTTGTCCTCATCTCTGGGCCTACTCAAAAATATTTGACAAGCAAATCACAAACAGGAGGATCTTTCTCTATTCAACATTAGGAGTTCATACCATTCTTCATTTTATTTTCTCCTTGAATTTTTGCCTAGTGTCTTCTTTCACGACATGACAAACATAGAAATATGCATTGTATAATAGCACACATACAACATATATCATATTACTTACTGTCTTGAGGAGGGAGAGAAGAAGAGAAAATGGTTCCAAAATGTCAGAAAACAATTATTTAAAATTATATAAACATGTAATCTGGAAAAAAAAGTTTAAGAAACATTAGGAATTCAGATCACCATCCGTAGGCTTCTCATGTTTAAAAATTTTAGGAATTCATATTGGTATCTCCTGAACTATCATAAGGGTCTGACAAGAAAAATAATATTACAGTAAGAATTCCTAGTAATTATTCCCTACAAATACAGGGAAAGAAGGATGAATGAAAGCCCTGTTCTCACAACTTTCGGGAAGTCCCTGGAATGATCAGCTGGGAGGGCAAAAACATTAAACAAATATAATCTTCACCAGCCCCCTCCCAATTTTACACCTCTGGCCTTTTAGAATTTATTGGAATACATTTGCTAAGTGAGACTTTTTTGGTTGATTTAAACAAAGAAAGATTGGAATAGCTCAATTGAAACCATATGTTGGCCCCTATAATTCTCACTTGCAAAACATGTACTATGGCAAGACCCAATAAAAAATAAATGCCCCAAAATATAGCAGGATGAAATGCATTTAGATAAAGACATTTTCTAAGCTTTTGGAAAAGAAAGTTTAGCTTAACTTTGGAATGAATTACCTACCAAGGAGAGAAGCCATATTCAAAGAGACTTGGTTTCTAATCCAACCACATATACTTCCTGGCTTTGTGACCTTGGGCAAGTCATTCAATCACCCCTCCTCTCTAGCTGAGTCTACTCAACTGCTTAATTAAGAGAGGAATAGCAGGAACACTTCTTTCAGTGTTGTTCTGATGATCAAAGGAACTACTTTGTGTGAAGTCCTTTGTATACCTTAAGTCACTATAAGTTATAATAATAACAGACAAGCATCAATCATTCTTATTATTTTTAGAATATTTTTCCATGGTTACATGATTCATGATTCCCCCCACTGCTTTTTCCTCCCCCCTTCCCAAAGCTGACAAGCAGTTCTGCTGGGTTGTACATGTATCATTGTTTAAAATCTATTTCCATGTTATTTATAATTACAGTAGAGTGATCCTTTATCCAAACCCCAATCATAATCTCCATTGAACCATTTGATTGATCATATGTTTTTCTTCTGCATTTCTGCTCCCACAGTTCTTTCTCTGGATATGGATAGAGTTCTTTCTTATAAGTCCCTCAGAATTGTTCTGGATCATTGCATTGCTGCTAGTAGAGAAGTCCATTACATTCGATTATACTGCAGTATATCAGTCTCTGTGTACAATGTTCTCCTGGTTCTGCTCCTTTCACTCTGCCTCACTTCCTGTAGGTTGTTCCAATTCACATGGAATTCCTCCAGTTTTTTATTCCTTTCAGCACAATAATATTCCATCACCATCAGATACAACAATTTATTCAGCTATTCCTCAAGCGATAGACAATCATTTTTCTTATTATTATTGTTGCTATTATTACTATGTATCACAGCAACTCCATAAAATAGACAATGCAATTACTGCTCTATAATATCCCCATATTCTCAGCTGTCTACTCTAAATCTCAAAGTCATGCTTCATTTTTTTTCCCTTTACCTCATATCAAATCAATTTCCAAATCCTAACTAATCTGACTTTGTCACATCTCTCATACAGCTAGAACCTTTGAATTTAGAGTCAAGAAGACCCAAGTTCAAATCCTTCCTTAGATAACTACCACCTACATGATGATGGAGGAGTCAACCTTTCTTAGCCTAGGTTTCCTCATCTCTAATAAAAGCACCCACCTCATTAGGTTTTTCTAAAGCACAATTGAGATTAAAATATACATAAATTACCTAGCAAACCTTATTATCATGCAAACCTTAAAGTGCTATATAAATGTTATTATCATTATCTCACAGGTCCATTAGAATTCACATTCCTTAAGCTGAAGGAGAGTTACATTCTTTTTATTCCCTCCCAGTGACTGGAACACATAGATATATGCTCTTATCAATCGATTGATCTATTCCCCTTCTCTCCACTCCCACTATCATTGCCTCCCTAGTTCAGGTCTTGGTTGCCATTCTGGTCATTGTAATAGCCTCCTGCTTGGTTTCTCTTCCTTTCCAAGACAAATAGCTGGTCAGGGACCCAGTGTGCTGGGACTGGAGTAAGGAAGACCTAACCTCAAATCCAGTTTCAGACAAGTTACTTAATCACTGTTTGCCTCCATTTCCAGACCTGTAAAATGGGGATAACTTTTAGTACAGTTCCTGGCACATATTAGGTACAATAGAAATGCTTATTCCCTTTGCTTCCTTTTTCTAATCATTTTTTCCAAGTTAATCTTCCAAATTATGCATGTCTGACTACATCACTTACCTGGTCAAAAACCTCATTGGCTCTGGGGTAAATTACAACTTTCCTTGTTTGACATTTAAAACCCTTTACAGTCTGCTACAGCTTACCTGCCCAGTCTTAGTACATTTATTACAATATACTCTCAGCATTAGCCCAATTCCAATAGGACTATTCACTCTTCTGTTATCTCAACATGCCATCTCTAACTTCTATCCTTCCTAGATACTATCCTTTCCTTATTTCCAGAATGCATCTCTACCTTTCACAGAGCTTATCTTACTTCAAGATTGAACCCAAATTCCCCTCCACCAGAAAGCTATCCCAGATTGCCCAGCTAAAATCTGTCCTCATATTTCCCTTTGCCTAGATCACTTCTTTTCCTCTATCACTTTCTATTAAGCTGATCTGTGTTCATGTTACATAATGCCAATTTAAAAAAATAATCTCCTTGAGGATAATTTTCACATTTTTTTTATTTTTTAAACCTTTACTTTCTGTCTTAGAAATGGTAGTAATTACTAGTTCCAAAGCAGAAAAGCACTAAGGACTAAGCAATTGAGATTAAGTGACTTACTGAAGGTAAGATAGCTAGGTAGTGTCTGAGGCCAGATTTGAACCTAGGACATCCCAAATCTCTCTAGATCTGGATTTCTACTTCACTGAGCCACCTAGTTGTCCTATTGTATCTTTTTTTTTAACCCTTACCTTCAGTCTTAGAATCAATACTGTGTATTGGTTCCAAGGCAGAAGAAAGGTAAGGGCTAGGCAATGGGGGTTAAGTGACTTGCCCAGGGTCACACAGCTGGGAAGTGTTTGAGGCCAGATTTGAACTCCTGTCTCTAGGCCTGGATCTCAATCCACTGAGCTACCCAGTAGCCTCTCTATTATGTCTTTTTAAATCATTGATTTCCCCAAACAGAAATGTGATAGGCATTTAACAAATATCTTCTAGTTCAAATACTAAATATCTCTAAATTCATTGCTAAATTTAAGTGCTAAATATTTCCTAATTCAAAAAACTTAAGGAAGCATCTAAGTGGCATAAAAGTCAGAGAGCTGCAGAATCATTTCTACAAATCTTTAACCTTCTCTGCTTAAGGATCTCAAGTGAGACAGAATCCACCACTTCCCAAGATAGTCAGTTCAACCTTATTTTGTTTAGATGTGATCTCAGATATCAAGAAATGATAGCTTAATTTCTTTTTAAAAAATGAAGCCAATTGGGAGGAATTGGGACGTCATTAGAATGGCCAATGGTCCTCTTTAATATTTGATACAAATGAGCTAAGCCGTCTGAGCTTGGCCTTCAGGGTTCTTGTGGACAACTGAGGAGAGACAGTGTGGCCAACTGGTAAATGTGCTTGAATAAAGAAGGGGTTCCCAATCAAATTCTTCTTTAATTTTTTAAAAAAATATTTTGATAACCACATCTCAATATAATTGATTTCCTTTACAAACCGATGGGTTTTATTTCCAGCATTTAAGCATACTATCCTGAAAAGAGTTCCATAGATTACACCAGACTAGCAACAGGATCCAAATTGGGTGTAATTTTAAATTTTCAATGTGAATATTTATAATTCAACAATCAGCCAACACTACAAATCAGGGCTTAATTCATTGTCTTCTAATTGTTCAAACTTAAGAAAAGGGTGAAGAAATTCTAAAGTAGATTAAATATTCAATTGTGTTGAACTTTGTTTGCTTTCAGAGAACTAGTTGTTAAAGATACACCAACACATCTCTAGCATGAAACAAACAAACAAACAAACAAATATATATATATATTATATATATATATACACACACATATATATACATATATGTATATATATATATATATATATGTATATATATATATATATTAAGAATTCCAGTAAAGGAGGATGATGGCTGAAGGTGAAGGGCTGGAGAATAGTTAGCATTTATAATAATAGTTAACATTTATATCTCTATCAGCTGAAACCCAACCACCAAAGAAGGGTTTTCATGCTTGTTTATTTTTTTTAACAGCACTTACTTGTATAAGTTACTTTTTCTAAAGTTTGAGTTTTGAAATGTTTTTAAGTATATGTCACTTCATTTGATCTTCACAACACTCTGTGCTGGTGCTTTTATTATCCCCATTTTACAGATAAGGAATGTGGGGGAAAGAAAGGTTAAGCTCAGGATGCCACAACTAGAAAGTATCTGAAGCAGAATTTGAAGTTGGTTCATCTTGACTTTATATCCTTTTCTCTATTTACTATGCTATCAGGCTATCTAGGTTCAAGTGAGCAAGGAATCAGTCTGTGAGTCAAAAGAGAGATGTCCATTACTGTAGGGGGGAAAAAAGGAGAAGCATGAGATTTGGGGAAAATGAGGAGGATCCATGCCTTGCCCCTGTTGACCAAGAATAGCTAGAGGAATGTTCAACAACCCTCAAGTCAGAGAACCCCAGGACCTTGGAAATTATCTAGTCCTACTCCTACCCAGAACATAAATTTCCTTTACAATATGTCCAATAAATAGTATATAATATATGCCCCAAATAATATAAATGAGAATATTAGCAGCAACTCTTTTTTTCTTTTTTTTAATTTTTCTTTTGAATATTTTCCCATAGTTACATGTTTCATGTTCTTTCCCTCTCTCTCAAACCCCCCTAACCCCCCTTAGCCGATGCACAGTTCCACTGGGTTTTACATGTATCATTGATTAAGACCCAATTCCATATTATTGATAGTTGGACTAGAGTTATTGTTTGGTGTCTACATCCCCAATAATATCCCCATCAGCTCATGTAGCAACTCTTTTTCATTAAGAGCTCTCATGGAGAATCAAAGCTCTTGAAGGATAGGCAACTTTTGCTTTTGAAGCCAAACTTCAGATGCGTAACTTCTAATACAGTGCCTCACACATGGAGAAATCCCTTTTATCTACTTTAATTAATTTAATTTAATTTTTAATATTAATTTTTAAAATCTAATTTAGGGTTTTTTTAACTGAATATCAAGTATTAACTTTTGACTCCTATCTATTTGACTAGGATAATGTCCTCCTATGGAAGAAAATGCATTCTAATTATCATCTGTTTTAGTCTTGGATGTCTTAACATCTTTCTTCAAGGAGGTGCCTGATAGATCTGTATTGGTGAACACTATTCTGTTTAATTAAGGATTCATTGATTAATAATAATAGATAATAACTAGCATTCATGTAGCCCTCTGGTATTTACAAAACGAGATCCAGGGCAGAGGATGTGTGCTGGATGCTAAGGATGCAGAGATCGGCAGGATCTAGTCTCTGCTTCCTAGACCTTGTCATTTAAGACCCCTCATTTGATGTGCGCTTAAAAAAAAACAAACAAAAAACAAATAATGTGTTACAGTTGCTGCCCTCTGCATAGGGACATATGGGAACTAAAGTGAAATTTTGGAGGTTACTTAAAAAGGTAACTATGTTATACAAATAATTCTGCAATTTAAAAGGAAAGAATGAGAGCATAAAGCAGCAAGGGATCACTTCCAATTTCTGCAATGAAAGGTTTAGGAAGGAAGCCTAATTTCAACTAGAACTTCATTGGTGGTTGGGTTTCAGCTGATAGAGATGTGACAGGAGGGATGCCCGGTTAGGGAAAGAATGAGTTAGGATTCCAAGGCAAGGACCTCCCAGGTGAGGACTTCCCTTCATCAGTGCAGTTGATGAGGCATTGAAGATAACATGCATCTCTTGGTACAGAGGTAAAATGGAATTGAGCTGACATGACCAACGTGAGCATATTGAAGGAAGGCCTTCTACTTTGGAAGGGGATGGAGGACTGGGTAGTGTTACATAAGAAAAAAAGCACATTAATACAATATTTTTATACATAAAAGAAAATTTAAAGGTACAAAAGGAGATAGAAGGAAATAGAAGGTTTGTTAATACTTTTAAATTTGATAGATAAATGATAAATATTTCTTTTTGGAAAAATAATATAATTCTTTAGTCACATAAATATAAGTCATATAATATAAGTTCACAGTTTCTCATAATAGCCTCTTTCTTGTTCTTAGACTGCCAGACCTGGCGTAGGAAAGAACTGAGGGGAAGTCTGTTCTTACATATTTGCTGGTTTCATGATCCTGGACAAGTCACTTGATCAACAGGGGCAAGAAAAAACTGTTTTCTCAGTTTTCTCATCTGAATGGTGATAAAAATAGCATCTACCTGTGTTGTAAAGATAAAATGAGATAATGCCCATAAAGTACTTTGCAAATCTTACACTGTTGTTGTTATTATTATTATTATTATTATTATTATTATTATTATATAATGAAATGGTTGTTTTGTTGATGACTGTTAAATTGACCATTTTTAGATCATACCTGTTAGATATCATAGGGAGTTCTCTGAAAGTGAACGCCTTCTTTTACCAAAGCTGATTCACATTTTCTCTGTAGTTTATGTGACTAAAGAATTTCCTCAGGCACTAACAAGTTAAGTGACTTGACCAAGTTCACACAACCAATAAATGTCAGAGGTGGGCTTTGATTCCAGACCATTATGATCCTAGCACCAGCTAGCCATCCATCACATTAAAAAAAATTGTGGAGGGGAATCAGCTTAGTTGAAGCTGAAACTAGAATGGGAATAGAATGAAATAAACTTGGAAAGTCAGGATGGTGACAAGGCGTGGGATAACAGTCAGATTGATTTACTCTACAGGCAATAGGGATCTATTGATGAATTTGGAAGGGAAGAGTTTCTCTGTCCATAAGAAAAATTAATACGGCAGAAGTGTGAATTCTTCTTAAAGTGTATAAAAGATAGATGAGTGCCCCAGTCAGTAAGTAATTACAGTAGACCAAGGTGGAGGTAGTTAGGATGTGGAGGCAATTTTAGAAATGCAACTTACTACATTTATCTTCTCTTGTATAACCCAGATTGAATTTGCTTTCTAGCTCTGCTAGGGGGAGGGAAGAAGAAAAGGAGATCATTTGGATCATACATTTATGTTCCTTTTTTGTTTTAAACTCTTACCTTCCGTCTTAGAATCAATACTGTGTGGTGGTCCTAAGGCAGAAGAGCAGTAAGGGCTAGGCAATGGGGGTTAAGTGACTTGCGCAGGGTCACACAAATCTGAGGTCAGATTTTAACCTAGGAACTTCTGTCTTTACGTCTGGCTCTCAATCCACTGAGCCACCCACCTGCCCCCATATATATTTATGTTCATACGACATTTTAATTTTTTGAAACTATTGGAAAAGAAAGAAAACAGCCTTTTCCATGTTTTAAATCAAGCAAACACACCTACATTTATATATGTATATGTGTGTGCATGTGTGTATGTTGTACACATATGTATAAATATACCATGTATATAAATATAGTTATATGTAAGTGTATGCATGTATATACCATGTATATATATATATATATATTTGCCTAAACATAATCAAAAACATTTAAGCTGTAAGAACCCAGATATGTGCTCCCCTCTCAATTTTCTCCGATGGATATTAACATTTGAATAAATTCAGATCCTCGTGTTAAACGGGGGCACCTCCCAAAGAGATTTTATTCCATATGTTTTTTATAAAATTAATCAACATAATGAAATTTTCAATAACTTGCATGACTATTTTTCCTAATGAACATTGTAAAATTCAACTTTGACTTTGAAGCAAGGGTGGGAAAAATAACAGAGATAGGCAAAGAGAAATGAAGCATTGTGGAAAGTATAAATTTGCGGTACCCTATATAGGCTGTGTTCAAAATGTTTATTGAATTAGCTAATAGTTAATCTCATTCAACCAGAATTATTAAAGCATCTCTTCTGGGTAAGACACCGTATGAAGGTCAAAAAGGCACACTCCTTGCCCTCAAGAACTTGCAATCTACAAAGAGGAAAATATGACCGTTAGGACATAAGTGCAAGAAGAAGGTCCTCATAGATGCTATATGAGATTAAAGGAGGAGATGGTCCACAATAACTGGGGAATGGGGGAAGTTTCATGGAGAAATGGCTACAGATTTTGTGAGGCAGCCATGGGCATTTTATCAAAGGTCTTCTACTTGCTAGACCTCGTTGAGAGCCAAGGATCCAAAAAACCAAATTTAAGTCATCCCTATCGTGGAAGCTGGAAAATTGAGTGTCCGTTGCCTTGTCTTTTTCATATTGGCTTTCCACTTGGATAGAATTGCATAGCTAACCACTCCACTCTCCAATTTGCCTATATAAACAGAATGCCTCTATTTATTGCCAGTTCTCAACGGTGGATTGCAAATTTACATAAATATATCATAGAAATGTGTATTTTCTTCCTCCCCCCCCCCAACTTAAGTTGATTCTTCATCTGGAAAATTCGAGCCTACCAAAAAAACCCCAGAAAATTAATATCAAAACCCACAGTAATCGAACATACTGATTTTAAGTTGACAGTGGAATGTCTGTCTGTTCCAGAGGCTTTTGAACTCAAAAGTTCTTATAGCTGGCCTCCTACCATGTGGCTAATGTAAATGAGAGCCTTCACAAGCACAGCTCCGTGACTTTCCTGGTAATGTTCTCTCTTTTCAGAATGTTAAGACTCAGTCTCCACCCAGCCCAGGGAAATGTCTCTGCCCTCCTCCCACTTATTTGTCTGATCTCTCTACTAGCTCGTGAATTCAGCAAGTAAAAATAAGTTTTGTCATTCGTATTATTATCACATATAAAAATACTGTTTATAGTTACCAAGATATAACCCTGATCCATAAAAGAACTATGTTAAAATAGATGTTACTCTACAAAACACTCCATCTGCAAGCTACATGAAACAAAAACCTTTCCAACTATTAAAAGCTAGTAGAAGAAACCAAAATCTAATTGAAATGGGACTGCGTGCGCATCTTCTTTATACTCTTGCCTGTTACCAGAATAATTTGGAAGATTCCTTTAGCTAATCCAGAGAAGAACTTCCATTTCAGCACTCAGATTGCTAAAAAAAGAGCTGTCATTCTATTCATACCTACACAAGGCTACAGGAAAGCATGCTTAGCCAAACAATACCAGAAGAGATGTCCCGGAACTGTTTCTATTTGGCCTCTGTCTAGTTAGATAAGAACAAGATAGAAAAGCAGCAACAATGCTAATAATAATTGCTCTGAAGTCTTGACCCATATAATTAAAAGAACATTTTTAATATCTGTCATCATGCCAAAAACTTATAATCTCCAAGCCAAATGGACTAATAATAGCATTTACATAATTCTTTAAGGTTTACAAAGTGCTCTACACATGTTAACTCCTTTTATCTTCACAATAACTCTGAGAAGTAGGTGCTCTTGTTATCTCCATTTATGGATGAAAAAACTGAGGCAGCAGGAGTTAAATGACTTGCTTAGAATCATAGAGATAGTGAGTTTCCATGGCAAGATTTGAACTCAAATCTTCCTTATTCCAAGACCAAAATTCCATTTGTTGCTTTCAAAACAGAAACCATAAAGTGACAACACAAGAAATACCTCTTCTCTGGTCTGCAACTGGAGTTGACCCTAAGATACTTTCAGTGACTCTAGAAAAATTAATTTATATCCCAAAGCTCTTATTCAATTACAAAACTTTTACCCACAAAACAGAGGTTGGCAAACTACGTCCCATACCAAATCCTGCCTATAGCCTGTTTTTTTACTGACCTGAAGCTAAGCCTGGGGGATTTTTTTCACATTTTAAAATGTTTTATTATATTTAAAAATTTCCAAAAAATGGGGTCTAAGAGGACAGTAGTTTAAAATCCTTGAACAAAAGAATAATATTAGCATAATAACTAATCTTCATACACTTTCTATCTAAACCACAACCAAAAAAAGTGAGGAAAATGTGACATGACAATATATCATTAGTAAAAATGATAATAAAGCAATTAACATCACCATGATATGAGCCTTATCATATATTTATATGTGGAACTGTAAAGTGAACCATCACAGATATGGAAAGCAACCTAGTAAAAATCTATACAGTTTTAATAACCTTCTAGGTGATGTTCATAGGTGCCAGCAATTTCTAGATGGATGTATCCACTTGACTTATGAACGATCTCTACATACAGTCTATTTCTCCCAATAGACAATCAATCAATCAATGAGCAAATTATTTATTGAGAGCCATCCACAGACGTCCTGCTGTTCTGCATCAGTTACTGAGTTTCTGTACCATTCTGTACTATTCCAATAGCAGTCACTTCAACAAGAGTCCTCCAACCTCTCTCCTATTAAATCCACAGCTTTAGAAACCCCTCTTTCCTATTCCCAGCTCCCAAGGTTCTTCTACTGTTCTGACATTATTGCCATCCACAACAATCCAATGCCAAAAACAGCAACTCAAATCCAGGTAGTTTTATTCTTGTCACTTGGCTCATTTTTGATGTAGAAGTTTGGATGAACATAATTTGAAGATTCAAATGAATTTAGGTATTTTTGATATTCAGTTGAAATTTAGAATATGTTCTCTGATTGAAATAATAAGTGATAATATTAAGGCACTGTTCCAAGCACACCCCACAAAAAGTTGTCTATACAAGTGTCATATTATAACCAAGCTCCTTTTTCAAGTTGGTTCCTATTATAATGTCTTGCTGCTAAATCCAGTCCCACTACACTGCAATACTTAATTTAAATCTTGTCCTTTTTTGGTGATAGAGGGGAAATGGTGGCATATTAAAGAGGGTCTTAACTTCCAAACTAAGCCATTGACATTGTATACCATGGGCAGCAGGGAGCTTCTGAGGTTTTTTGAACAGGAAAGTAACTTGTGCCTACATCTGAATAGACTATGGATTAGAGAGGGGAAAGATTGGAATTAGATTTAAGTAATTCAGAGTCTATTCTAGTAGTTCAACAAAAGGTAATGAAGGCCAGAACCAGGGTAATATCATAAAGTAAATATGTTATGCAAATAATTTACTTATAGGAACCAATCTCTTTCTCATTTTTTGATGAAGTTTAGCTAGAAATAATTTGAGGACAAGTCACCCAGATGAAGAAAATGATATTTTTGTCACTGATTAAGAGTAGCACCATATAAACTCATCTACCTTGTCCTTTTCCCATAAGATTAAAAAAAACAACTTACTTTCCATCTCGGAATCAATATGAAATATTGATTCCAAGGCAGAAGAGTGGTTAGGGCTAGGCAGCTAGGGTTAAATGGCTTGTCCAGGGTCATGCAGCCAGGAAATATCTGAGGCCATATTTGAAAGCAGGATCTCACATCTCTAGGTACTGGTACTCTATCCACTGAGTCATCTAGTTACCCTTCCATGAGATTTTAATCTGTTTGTATTTTCAAAGCCATTGTTTCCACATTACTTAGCAATTTTAAGACTTTGACATAGTGAGAAAAATTTTTTAATATTATTCAGTGGTATTTATGGACCAGCATTATTTTTAAGTGATTATTATGTTGTTGTTATTTTACCTTTTTTTCTTCTATTTAAATGAAATTGAGATAGAAATAGTCCTGGGACAGGTATCTATCCTACTATTATTATTTAGGTCTAATCTTTCCACAGTCTATTTTGCCACTAGTTATAATGACCACTCTCTTTAGATCATCTTCAATAAGCCAACTGAAATAATTTCCAAAACAATTCTGGCATATAGCAGAAAAAACATGGTTATTATGTGCTTTGTCTCATCCTCATGAGATTTTGACATCTTCTGCTAGATCTCTATATTAAAACATTTTTTTGTTTCCTTCAGCTTGGAGATTATGACTTTTTGGTATGGCAACATCTAATTGTGTTTATTAACTTTTTACAGATTAATATTGTGTCTAGACTATTGATTAGAAATGGTTTTGTTTATTTACATATAAGAAGGTATCAGATTATAGTTACCCACCATCACTGTTTTTTAAACATTTCCACAAAAGAAAAGGGAAGAACAACTTGAATTTTTTTAAATAAATTTTAGCTCAATTCCTACAAGTTTAAAGTAATTGTCTCATTTATCATTTTGCTAGTCTGGTATCTTAAATGATGTTTTCCCTGGGCATTTGCTTCCTGAACAACTAGACATTAGACATAATCAATTATAATCATTTATGCTATGACATGACATATGTATTCCCCCAAATGCTATGCAGATGATGACATAATAAAAACCACAGGCTTACAGGAAAATAAAATTGAGTTGGGACACCATGCTCAAAATTTTCAATTGACAAAAGAAAGATAGGAATTTCAACAGTAAAAAAAAGATAGGAACCTGATACGAATAGTAGCACCATTATACATGTTAAAAAAAAGTTAAAAAATATACAAATCCTACAATAAGTAGTATTGGTAGCCTAAGATTTCAAACTGGTTTTCCATGGGTTAGGCTATAGAGTAGAGACTTAATGGACATTTAGAGCTGGAGGTTATAGTGGAATGTAGGCAAGAAATTAAGAGTAGACCAGTCCTTCCCCCATCTGTAACTCCTCTATCAGAAGATATATAATAAACATAGCACTTACCTTTTTGGTTGTTTTTTTTTTGTTTTGTTTTGTCTTCTTCCAGATTACATATAGATATAATTTTAGTAATCATTTTCTGACATTTTTCAATCTATGTTCTCTCCCTCCCTCTCACCTTTCCCTCTCCCCAGGATGACAGGTGATATAGGTTGTACATGTTATCAGGCAATGTACATTTCCATGTTCATCACATTGTGAAAGAAAACACATATTATTTTTATTAGCGAAACTTTCATGAAAGAAATCATGCTTCAATCTGTATTCAGAATCCATCAGTTCCTGATGTGGTGGTGAATAGCCTTTTTCATCATGAGTCCCTTGGCGTTGTCCTGGATCCTTGCATTGCTGATAGTAGTTAAGCCATTCACAGTTGACCATCATACATCGTTACTGTGACTATGTACAGTGTTTGATTGGTTCTGCTCCCTGTGGCACTTTAAAAGCGCCTTTAAAAGATCTGAAGTTTCCTTATAGAAGTGAGTGTTGAAAGGGACACAGTTTTCAAGTTATTGTAAAATGATCGAGTTTTTAACATTTTCACTATTTCTTCTGGAAAAAATCTGTCAATGCAAACTCAAAATTTGCATTATGTTCAGAATGTTCCCAAATATATCAACTATATTGGAACATAAACAAGCATTATAGCAGAACTGGATGTGCTTTCTTCCTTTCACAATTTGGACTCGAGCTTGGTAAATTTCTATGACTCTGTTCCTATGGGAAGATAGAATGTACCCTTTCTTAACTAAGTCAATTTGCTGTTGTTGTTGTTAAAGAAAAATGCCCCAAACTATCTGGGAGAGATTATCTCCACCTAGATTTTAAACTAGAAATTAAAGGATTTTCTAAGAAGGAATAAGTTAGTCCTTCTTCCTATCCCTTTTCTATTATGTTGCTAGAATCTTTACTTCTTGTTCCTCTTTCACTCAAACTTCACCTCCATAGGCTGCCAAGAGGTAAGCCATAAATCTCAGTGATTCCTCCTGTTGACTTGGTATTATATCTTACTTTCTTATTGTCATCCACATCAGCCACATCATTTTGGTGTCCCTATCCCATTCTTCCCTTCCCTTCCATTGTGCCCTTTGGACTCCTCATTCTGTTGTTAACAAAATGTCATTTATATTATGTCTCTCTTTTCCCACTAAAAATTACTTAGTTTAAACTTTGTAGACATTTATTTCCTTTCTCCTCCAAAGGAGGTTCCTTGAGAGTCTTGTTTTCATATCCTCATCACTTAGTGCCACAGAAGATATGTGAAAGATATTTACTAAATTGCAGACAAAGCTCATAATCCATCCCATTACAGCAGTGGGAATCATAATACTTCCTAGTTAAAAAAAAAAAAAGGAAATAGAGACCTGCTAGATGTTACCAAAACCCTTTAATAAATTGGTTACTAAATTAAATTTATATTAAATACACATGTATTTAATATATATAATTAAATATATACATATACATAAATTAATTATATATGTGTTGTTTGATTTGGAATAGATTAATTATATATGTATATACATTATATAATATATAACATATATTATACATATATGTATATTTGGAACAAGCAAATAAGACTTTACTAAGTAACAGTAAAAGCTAACAACAAGTATACATAATTAGATTTGTTTAATGTAACCAAAAGCTCTTCACCTCCAGATGGAACCTATGAAACAGCTTAAATAAAAGAGTAAAAGCAAACGTTCTTGAATGAACAATATCCACATGAATTTGACTAACCAATACTAGGTGGACAGAGAAGTAATGATCATATGACTGAGAGATATGTTTATAGGCTGGTGGAATTTATGGCAGGAATTCAGGACCAGACCATTAATTCCAGAAAGTACAGACTGGAAATTTAGGCTTAAGAAATCTGATTTTATTGACCAATGTCAATTATGCAAGAAGGAAATGGTAAGAAAGAAAGAAAGAAAGAAGGAAATGGTAAGAAAGAAAGAAAGAAAGAAAGAAAGAAAGAAAGAAAGAAAGAAAGAAAGAAAGAAAGAAAGAAAGAAAGAAAGAAAGGAAGGAAGGAAGGAAGGAAGGAAGGAAGGAAGGAAGGAAGGAAGGAAGGAA
>NC_058135.1:250188968-250208077 GCF_016433145.1 Gracilinanus agilis
TCTCTCTCTCTCTCTCTCTCTCTCTCTCTCTCTCTCTCTCTCTCTCTCTCTCTCTCCCTCTCTCTCTCTCTCAAAAGAGACCCTGTAGCTTTAATAACGGAGACCTGGTGAAAGGATTCTTTCCAAACTTGTTCCCTGGCTTCTAAGTGACGAAACCCTGCTGTAATTTGAGAGCCTGGAGATCCTAAGGATATCATTAGCCAGAGGAAAAGCTCCACATTACCAATCCAGGAGTTGGAATAGTAGCAAGCAGCCCCAAAGAACCAGACAAGGCTATCTGGTTGCTGGAGTCCTTCTCTGCCTTGCTGGTTTCTTCAGCTCAGCCGTCGGCTCCATCTCCCAGGAAGAAAGGACCCATCCCCGAGTGAAGAAAGGGAATCCCCAGAATAGATCCGCTACCTGAGTCCTCGGCTGGAAGAAGGGGAAACTCCCCTTCTTTGGAGGCAGGACACTGAAATTCTGCCAGGGAGACACCCAACGAAGGACGTGGGGAAAGTCTGACCTGAAGACCTGTGGGTGAATCCCCCGAACTGCAAGAAGATAGCGATTTGTGCTGACCCCGCATGAAGCCTGCTAAGTGTCGGGGGACTGGCTGTAGTAAACAGGCTGCGGCTCGGACTGAGCATTGACTTGCTGTAGGGAAGAGAGCTGCCTTCTTGCACTCCACTCGAGGCTGCAAGTCCCGTCCTCCTCTGATCGCCATCCCTCCTTCCTCCAGCTTCAGCCTTGCCTCTTCTTCTCCAGGATGCCAGGGCTGCGGTATTTCTGGATGAGTTTCCTCTGCCATCTGTGCCATGGCTATTTCGATGGCCCCCTCTACCCAGAGATGTCCAACGGGACCCTGCATCACTACTTTGTGCCCGATGGGGACTATGAAGAGAACGACGACCCGGAGAAGTGTCAGCTGCTCTTCCGAGTGAGTGACCACCGGCGCTGCCCCCAAGGAGAGGCAGGCCAGACCAGCAGTTTGTTGAGCCTCACCCTGAGGGAGGAGTTCACAGTGCTGGGACGACAGGTAGAAGATGCTGGCAGGGTCCTGGAGGGCATCAGCAAGAGCATCTCCTACGACCTGGATGGAGAGGAAAGCTACGGAAAGTACCTGCGCCGGGAATCCAATCAGATCGGTGATGCTTACTCCAACTCTGACAAGTCACTCACTGAACTGGAGAGCAAGTTTAAACAGGGCCGGGATCAGGAGGGCAGGCAAGAGAGCAGGCTTAACGATGACTTTTTGGGGATGCTCATTCACACCAGATCCCTCCTTAAGGAAACCTTGGATGTTTCCGCAGGGCTGAGGGATAAATACGAGCTGCTGTCCCTGACCATCCGAAGCCACGGGACCCGGTTAGGAAGGCTCAAAAATGACTATCTCAAAGTGTAGATGGGGCTTTCATCAACACAGACTGGAGGTTAAAGAGGCTGTCAGCACCCTGTTGGGGACATAACTTCTCTCCCAACTTTTTCCCTCCCAGATTGATACTTTGGATTTCCCTTTGAAAAGTAAGTCTGGGGTATTATTAAAAAAAAGAAAGAAACAAAGGAAAGAAACAAAGAAATACAGAAAGAGAGTTGCAGCTGTATCACTCTGTATGTAATTTGTGGTGGTGGTGCTTTGGGATTGTGTCTGATCATGTCCTCCTACCAGATCAAAATAATGTCCAATCCATTCGCTTGTTTCAGAAATCATCAGGAAACCGAGAATTCAGCAGACTTCTCCCCAGATTCTTCACTCATGATCCTTCCTCTGGTTGGGAGAGGAGATAAAACCTCAGCTTGCCCTAAATCACTTGGTCTAGCTTTGATCCACATTTTCATTTAGCAACCAGCCAACCAAATTTCCAGGTTCCTTCTTCACCACCTCCTTTTCTCTCTTATTTATTAGCTGCCGTTTCTGACTATCATTTTAGGGAAGGCGTCAGCAATGTATTATACTCCCCTTACAAGGAGTGGGGAAATTTCTTCCCTGTGTTCTTAGCGTGCTCAAAATTAAAAAGACTGTGCGGCATGTATCCCAGCTGTTGTGCTTACCAATCTAGTAACCTGATGAGTCTCTTGTCGTCCCTCTGTTCCCAAGCTGGATTGTCTCAGTTTAAGTTTCTTGTCTTCAAAAGCAATGGCCAAGACCTTAGTGACTTAAAAAGAATGAGAAGCTTTGCATACATTTTTTAAATGTACAAAGATGTACCAAAAAAAAAATCAGTCTCATTTTGCCACAGGGTTTGGAATATCTTCTTTTTAAGTCTTGGCATTCTGAGAACTAATAATTTTTTAGCTGTCTTAAGTTTATTATTCAGATACTAAATGTATTCTCATGTTATATATCCTTTATTTTATAATTTAAGGCTGTGATTGTCGCTTGTGTTTCAGAGTTGGCAGAAGAAGGATGTAAGCCAAATTTCTTAGACTAAGTGATAAAGCAGGGAGAAAGATTTCTCACGTTGTTTCTTCTACATTCACCAGCTCCTGTTACTTTAAAAATGCCAACAACCTCCTAGCCTGTGCTGGGATCCTCATGTGTAAACTTCACAATTTTACTCACTGAGCTGAACTACTTAACTTAGAAGTTATCTTGTGTGGACAGACAGGAAAAGTACACAGTTCACCAGAGAGCTCCAGCAGCCTCACTGAGGAGTTGAGTGATTTCCAGGGCTGTTGGATTCCAAGAATTGCAGGCAGGGCCAGTAAAGACAGTGCTAACCCTTTATATGTCATTTCAATAAATATTTAAAGAAGTGGAAATGAATTTCACTCTGTGTTTTATTCCTTTCATCTGAGATAGCCTTTACCTGGGTGAGGGTGGGGAGAGAACACTAGAATATTGATTTAAGTTCTACTGCTGATCAGTGAGTTTTAGGGGTTTTTTTTGTTTGTTTGTTTGTTTTGGGGGGCGGGGTTGGTTTCCTTTCATTTTTACCCTTGGAAAGAAGCCAAGTGGCTCTCTTTACAAAAGGAAGAGGAGATGACAGAGCCAATTGCTATGGGACTCAGTGATATGAAAGTTTTCAAAACTACATAGTTGTGATTTCAAATGAGAAACCCTTGGATGTTCAATGTCAGCTCTGAAATCTTTTTCCTTTAATTATCCCACTCTTTTCAAATTTATTTGCATGGAGGGTGTTACTTACAATGTTCCTTTGTTTTTCATGCTAAATTATTTCTTTTCACTTGGAAATTCGGATGGAGTTAAAGACTCTAATAACAGTGAGATTTTTTTAAAGTCATTGCAGATGTTTATTTCAGGTCTTCATTCACAAGCTGTCCCTTTTTCCTTGAAGCAACAAAAACTGTGTGCAAGGAACTGGACCTTGGAGCATTCTTCTCCTCATTGCAGGCTACTAAGAGTCCCAGAAAAAATCATTTTCCTTTGGTGGAACAAGAGCTGAATTTTCTGGTCTTGAACCATTTCTCAAAGCTGGGTGAACAGCCAGCAATCCCTTAGAATGGGGGATCAAACGATCCCAAGAGCAAGTAGACATTTCCAGGTGGTAGCAGCTGTGGCCTATCGAACATGGAGACTAGCACTGAGGGAATGTAGCTAGTGTCATTTATGGAGGTGGTCCAACCCTGCCCAGATCCTGATTCCCTCAACTCCTTATTCTAATCTGAATTCTTTTGCTACTGGTGGGACAAATCCCATTAGCAGAGTTTTCTCTGGAAGAGAATTCACTGGACTAAAATTATGTATAACTCCATGCCAAATTAGAAAAATGTGTGGAGGGGAAGAGCCTGAAGGAACCTTCATCTCTCATCCAAGGTTTGGCCATAGCTGGTTGCCTTACTTACACCCTGTGGAGACTAAAACCTGCTAAGGCACAGCAATGTAGCATTCAGCTACAGGTCCTTCCCAGACATCTTTGACTAAAAAAACTGTAATAGCTAGCTAGCATCTATATAGTGTATAATTAGAATCTGAACCCCAGAACTCTCTTTCCCAGCTTCCCATGTCCCTTCTCACGTTATGTGTTAACATAGGGAGGATATAAGTTTTGGGTAGCTCCACCCTTGCACTCTTTTCTCCTGATCTTGGCTGGGAAAGCTGACATAATGCCAGGCAGGAGGATCTACACACATGGTTTTACTTTTTGTTAGATAATTAGGTTTGAACTTCTATTCCTTTTAGTTTATTTTCTTTCAACTTCAAGCGATTATTAATAAACCTCATAAATTATTATTATAAATTATTATAAATTTTATTTATAAATATTATAAATTAAAACCTTATAAAATATAATACTTATAGTTATTGGATATTATTTTTAATCTTATAATAGGATCTTTAATGTTCGCAAAGAGTTTTATTATGTTATACCTTATTGGAAATTCATACCAACCCTGGAAGGGAGGTGTTATTATTATCTCAATTTTACACATGAGGTAGAGAAGTGAATTGTCCAGAGTTAGACACAGATAGTCAGAGCATGAGGTCAGATTTAAACTTGGTTTATCCTGACTTTAAGTTCAGCTTTCTCTTCACTAAACTGCCCAACATTGGCTCTAGAGTCAGAAGACTTTCTCTCACCTTTGGGATGCTGCCTACTGTGGCCTTCAGCAAATCATCTAAATCTCCTTCAGCCTCAGTTTCTTTATCTGTCATATGAGAGGGTCAAACAAGATAGCCTCTGAGGTCCTTTCCAGCTCCAGATCTATGATCTATGATCGGATTGGACTAAAATCCTTTGCTTCCAAAGCCACAGCCTCAGGACTCTGTCTTCAGAAGCTACCATTTTGGCTTTCCATAGCCTGTCCACATGATAGCTTTTCTATTTCCATGCACCCTTGCCCAAGACTCCAGTCTAGAAGCCATGTGTAAGCTTCTGTCTGAAGCTTGTTTAAGGTGCTCTTAGGGAATGAGAACAGGCCATTCCTTCGAGCTCCCTGGGCAGCTGCAGGTGTAAAGAGGCTGCTGGAGAGGTTCACACACTTTTCATAAACTCGTCAAACTCCCGTTTATAACTCTACTAATGAAATGAGCTCAGGTCTGTATGGGCAGCGCCGCAAACCTTAGCATGTTAAGCAAGTTTTAATAACTCATTAAAAATGCCCCTGAAGCACATGGAAGATATACAATCCCTGCAGGAAATCCAACAGTCAGGCTTCCTTAGTACTTGGGCTCCTGAGAAGTAAGGCCATGATTGATGGAGCTAAAAAGAATCTTAGGGATCACATCTAGTCCACCTCCCCCCCTCATCATACAGGGGAGGACAGGAAGCCCCAGAGAGCAAACCACAACTTACCCAAGGCCACACAGAGAGTGCTCAGCAGAGCCTTTTAGTCAGAAGACCATCCTGGGTGGGAAAGGAAAAATACTATATATAGAAAAGAAAAATCTGAATTTATTCATGAAACAGTGTAAATGAGAACTTTTCCAGAGGAATTAGTTGTAAGTAGGAGTCAATTATAACAATCACATACAATCATAGATTTAGAGCTGGCAAGAACCAGAAAAGTCATCTAGTCTGCCCTTTATTTTACAGATGAGGGAAACTAAGTCAAGTGACTTGCCCAAGGTCACATAAGTAGTTGAAGGGGATTTGAGCCTAACTATTCTTTATTTATTTATTGATTGATTGGTTGGTTAATTAAGAAAATTTTGAACCTAACTATTATAATTCTAAAGCCAGCACTCTTTCCGGGGTAGCTGCCATGATGCCTTACCATTTAGCAGGTTGGTGAACATGGCACATTGACATCGCCCAAAATTTTCCCATCATCTGAAGCAATATTGTGGTCAAGGTACATGTAAAACCCAGTGGAATAACTCATTGGCTATGGGAGGGGGGTGGAAGGAGGGGAGGAAAAGAAAATAAATCATGTAACTATGGGGAAATATTCTAAATCAATTAATTAAATAAATAAATAAATTTAAAAACAAATATGGTGGTCATGGTGGTTGTGTTACATGATACCACCTGTCTTTCCCTCAGTATTGACTGCTCCAGGCAGGCTGGCTTGCCAACTCTGTGGGAAGGAGTTGGTTGGCAGTTGGTGGGCATAGCTGACTCCTTCTCAATAAGAGTCATTTCCCTGAATGATGGTGATGAGGGCTGGGCTAGAAAAAGGACCAGTGGTCAGGTAGCTGATGTCACTGCCATCTGTGCTATCCAACTGCTGATTTCAGTCAGTATTGTTGCTGATGGTGAAGAGTAAGGCAGGTAGTCTATTTTTTTAACCCTTACCTTCTGTCTTAGAATCAATATTAAGTATCAGTTCCAACACAGAAGAGTAGGAAGGGCTAGGCAATGGGAGTTAAGTGACTTGCTTAGGGTCACACAGCTAGGAAGTGTCTGAGACCAGGTTTAGAACCAGGAACTCCCATCTCTAGGCTTGTCTCTTTATCCACTGAATCACCCAGCTGCCCAGACACTCTCATCACAATAATTTCTCTCTAAAATATTGGCTTTGGGGGTAGGATTGGAAGCGAGACTAGTGATTTGGGGGCATTACTGTTTCCAGAGCTCTTTGTTTCAAATGCATATATAAGTAAAGAGATTTAAGAAAGCAGTATACATAATGACCACAGTCACATAAAGGAAGAGAACACCATAGGATATCAGAACTCAGAAGACATCCATCTTGAACACAGGCTGAAACACACTTCTCTCTTCTCAGTAGAGAGATGGTTAACTACAGGTGCAGAATGAGCCCTATATTGTCCATATGTCATCAGAAATAATCATTGTTTGTTAATTTTGCCTAATTACAGTTGTTGGTTTTAGAGGAGGAATTCCATGGACAAAAGTACTATAGGAAAATGATCACAATCATTCTATTAAAAGCATCAATATGGGGGCATCTGGGTAGCTCAGTGGATTGAGAGCAAGGCCTAGAGATGAGAGGTCCTAGGTTCAAATTTAGTCTCAGACACTTCCCAGCTGTGTGACCCTGGGCAAGTCACCCTTGCCTACTCTTAGCACTCTTCTGCCTTGGAGCCAATACACAGTGTTGATTCCAAGACGGAAAGTAAGGGTTAAAAAAAAATAAAATAAAAGCATCAATAAGCCATTAAAAAAAAAAAAAAGAAAACTCTTACTTACCATCTTAGAATCAATACTGTGTAGGGTTCCAAGGCAGAAGAGTGGTAAGGGTAGGCAATGGGGGTCAAGTGACTTGCCCAGGGTCACACAGCTGGGAAGTTTCTGAGGCTACATTTGAACCCAGGACCTCCCATCTCTAGGTCTGACTCTCAATCCACTGAGCGACCCAGCTGCCCCCAGGAGCTTATATTCTAATAGGGAAGATAATGCATATGAAAGTCCCAGGAGTAAGTCAAATGGAAAAATCCATCATTTATTTATTCATTTGTTTGTTTATTTATTCATTTATTCCTTCTTTCATTTGTTTATTTGTTCATTCATTCATTCATTCATCTATTTATGCATCTATCTGTTGGTTTGTTGGTTTGTTGGTTTATTTATTTAATTGTTTGTTTGAATAAAATCCTTACCTTCCATCTTGGAATCAATACTGTGTGTGGGTTCCAAAGCAGAAGAGAGGTAAGGGCTATGCAATGGGGGTGAAGTGACTTGCCCAGGGTCACACAGCTAGGAAGTGTCTGAGGCCAAATTTGGACCCACAACCTCCCATCTCTGGGGCTGACTCTCAATCCACTGAGCTACCCAGTTGCCCCCCAAAATCCATCTTTTTAAAGAAATGTTAGTTGTATTGCTCTCCCTTGAAACTGTCCTATAATAAGAAGTCATGAGATCTTTTTTTTTAGCAGTACTCATGAAATATCCTTTTTTTTTTAATTGGGGAGTGGAGGCACAAATTTAGGTTTAAGGTTAGCATATGGCATAAGGAGCATATGGAAACATGCTCCTTCCCAGAGGAAGCCGAGAGTCAGGGGAACACTGGTATCAGATTAGCACACACCTTGTCAGATGAGGGATGTCTAACGGATGTTTATTTCTTCTATTCTTTTCTATGGTTACAAGGGCAGATTAAGTTGGTGGGGATGGGGTAGAATGAATGACTTTGATATAAGGACAAAAGACATCAATAAAATATTTCTTTTTTTAATATTTTAAACATTTATTAATATTCATTTTTAGCATGGTTACATGATTCATGCTCCTACTTTCCCCTTAATAGAATATTTCTTAAATGGATTCTTATCTTTTTTTTTTGAATCATAGACCCCTTTGGCAACCTAGTGACACTTATAGATGTCTTCTATCCCAGCCCTTATATATTGGCCTTGAATCAAGGCAGGCAGTAGAATGTGATAGGTAAGGAACAAGGATGAAATACAAACAAGTGTCTGCTCTCCTGGCGTTTACAATCTACTGGACACATCAGTTTGGATGCTCTCTCCACCTAGGAATCACAGCCCTACCACTGACCTTAGCAATGCTTCCAGTCACTGCAGCCAAAATGCAAAGCCCATAGCGAGGAGCCCCTCTGCATTACCCAGGCCAAGCCACAGGTGAAAAACAGAAATGGACCGTCCCTGCCCTTGAGGAGAGAAAGAAAGAACACAACGCTAGGAACATAGATTTTGAGCTTTAATAAGAACCTGGGGATCATAGAAGACTCCAAATGCTCCATTTTCAAATAAAAATGCTGAAATTAAGAAAATTAAAATGACCCCCCCAGGCTAATATAGATGGCAAAATAGCAGAGGTGAGATTGGATATAAATCCAGAAATTTTTTCCATTGTATTACATGCACATACATGTAAGTAAATACAAAATGTGTGTATAAATGTAAAATTTAAATTTAACATGCATACCAAGTAAAAACTAAATATTTTCAGAGTTAGCTGCCCTATGAAGCTTCCAGTCTAAAAGGGAATAAACTATAGATATAGATAACTATATTATACAATGTGGTAGAGTGAGCCTGAAGACAACTTACACCCTGCACAGCAAGTAGAATACTGGGCTTGGAATGAAGGAGACCTACTTTCAAATCTGGCCTCAGACACTTACTTGACTGTGTGACCCTGAGCAAGTCACTTCACTCTGATTGCCTATTTCTTCATCTGTAATATGAGCCCCAGAGAAGAAAATAGCAAGTCACAGTATCTTTGCTAATAAAATGGGGTCACGAAGAGTCAAACATAACAGAAAAACAATTTCTTTCCATGAAAAGTATAATAGAAAAGTGAGGGAGAAAGTTATTATCAATCAGGAACATAAATAATGAGGAGCAGTTAGGTGGCTCAATGGACAGAGAGAGTTAAGCCTAGAGCCTAGAGGACCTGGGTTCAAATCTGGTTTCAGATACTTTCCAGCTGTGTGACCTTGGAAAATTCATAGTCTCAGTTGCCTATCCCTTACCATTCTTCCAACTTGGAACCAATACTTAATATAGATTCAAAGATGAGAGGTAAAGGTTTAAGTAATAATAATAATAATAATAATATGAGCCCAAATTTATACAGTGCTGTTCTCAAGACAAACCCCAGGAGCAGGGAATTCAACTATCATTATACTCATTTTACAGATGAGAAAAATTAGACTCAGTTTTTTTGTCCAAACTGGTTCAGTTTTTTTGTCCAAGATCACGCAAATGAAAAGTGGCAGAAGCGAGACACAAATCCAGGTCCTTTCAACCCTAAAATCAGTGTCCTTTGCTGAGTATTCAATACTTCCTTTTGTAGGATAACCCTCTATAACAGTGATAAACCAGAGGTCACTTGCAAGTCTCCAGTGATTAATTCCTTCCTTCCTAAGGTAACCTATTCTGCCTTGGGACAGCTCTAATTAGACAATAAAATCATAGAAGCTTGCACTCGGAGGACCATGGGATCATCAGTTTCAAGTTCAAGAGAAATTGAGTAATTATCAATTCCAAGTCACTTCTTTTTCGATGAGAAGACTAAGTTAGAAAAGGGTTAGATGCCTTGCCCAAAGTCAAGCAACTAGATGAATGTGGAGGTGGTGATCAACACCAGGTGTCTCTCTCTCCCCTCCAACACAAGACTGAAAATTCTCTCATTCATAAAGCTCTTTAAGGCTCTCAAATCATTTTCCTCACAATGACCTTGCAAAGTAGATGAGGAAAACATCATTTTTCTCCATTTTACAGATGAGAAAACTGGTGATCTGAGAGGTTAAGAAACTTGCAAGCATTTATTAAGTGTTTATAATGTACCCAACAGAGGCAGGTAGGTGGCTCCATGGATAGAACACTGGACCACGAATCAGGAAGATCTGAGTTCAAAACCAGCCTCAGACCCTCATTAGCTATGTGACCCTGGGCAAGTCATTTAACATATATTTGCCTTAATCCACTGGAGAAGGGAATATAGTGAATTACTCCATTATCTGTTACAAGAAAATCCCATGGATATCTTTGGTGTGCTAGGATTGGGAAGAGTTAGCACAATTCAAAAACCAAACAATATTATGCCCAGAACTGCTAAACATTGAAAAAAAAAGAAAGCCAAAACATGGTCCTGCCCTCAAAGAGCTCACTTTCTAATGGAAGAGTCAACTATGTGTACATAAATTATGTATATGTAGATATTATATAAATATATATTTATGTATGTATTTACCTGTCTACATATTATATGTATATATGCATGTAAATATGCACACATGCACATAAATATAATGTTGTGTGTACATGTATGTTATGTGTGCTTATATAAATGTATGTGTGTATATGCACATATGTATATACAATTCTAGAGGAAAGGCATTAGCATTGTGAACTGAGAAAGGTCTTTTATAGAAGATAGGATTTGAGCTAAGCCTGGAAGGAAGCCAGAGTATTCAGTAGAGGTGTGGATGGAGAACATTATAGGCAGTAAAAAAAAAAAAAAATATCCTAGACTCAGGAGATGGAATATCCTGTGTGAGGACTAACAAGGAGGTCAGTGTCACTGGATCACAGACTACACAGAAGGGTATAAAGGGTAAAAATAATAAATAAAAAAGTCGGGGAGCAGGGCAGATTATGAAGCTGTTTGAAAACCAAACGGAGGACTTTATATTTGATCCCAGAGATCATAGGGAGGCACAGAGTTTATTGAGTTGGAAGGTGATGTGAATTGCACAGGAGAATGGCGGAGGGTCTGGAGTAGAGAGAGACTTGAGGCAAAGAGACTTACCAAAAGGTTATTGCAATAATCCAGGCATGAAATGATGAGGATTTGCACCAGGGTTCTGGCTATGCCAGAGAGATGGGGTTATGTTACAAAATTTAAATCAACAGGCATTAGGAACAGATTAGAGAGAGCAGTGCTGGTGAACCTTTTAGAGAGTGAGTGCCCAAACTGTAATCCTCATACCAAATGTGAACCTCCACCTTACCCCAGACAGGGGAGGGAGGGAGGGCTCTCATTGGGTTGCTGGGCAGAGGGATAGGTGATATGAGAAATGCCACCAGGCACACATGGAGAGGGGGAAGGGAGCAGCCCCTTCCGTCACACTCTAGCACATGTGCCATAGGTTCACCAACACAGAGATAGAGGAAGGAGATAATGAGAGAGTGAGGAGTCAAAGATGACACCTACAGTAGAAACCTGAGTGATGGGTAGGTTGGTGGTTCTCAACAGTACAGTAAAACCTCATTTTCCTAGGTCAATACATTCCAAGATACTTCACATTAAGTTGAAAATTTCACATAATAGTAAACACCATTATTTAATACATATTTCTTATAAAAACATTTCCAGGACTTTGTGATTCCTCTTGGGCTTCTCAGAGCTACCAGCATCTTTACTCTTGTACTTTGTGGCCATTATTAATGACTAAATAGCAGTAATGAAGCAAAGAGAAGCTCTGCTCTGATGGGATTCAACTTGTTACAAGCAATAACCCTGGACAAAGCCTGTGCAGGATCTAATGGCTGGCACAACACAGTGTAATGACTCACTCTAACATTTCTCAGAGGGAGAATGAGTATGATTGGGTGAACTGCTGCCTCACTCTACACTGCTTGGGGAAATAGGGTGGATTTAGCACATAATTAATTTGTTTTACATATTTTTCTGCCTTTATTTTTTTGATAGCCAGGTATATAGGAATGCATCTAAATTCACATCTGTTAAATTTGCAAAAACTGATATTCTGTAATAGAGAAATTAAGAAGAAAGGAGAATCATGGGTACACGAACAGAGAGAGATAATAATTTCAGGTTTTAACATACTGAGTTTAAGATGTCTATAGGATATCAAATTCTAGATGTCCAATAGGCAATTGGAGATGTGAGAATAAAGGTTTGGGAAAAGGGGTTGGTTAAAAAAAAATCTGAGAATCATTTGCATAGAGATGATTATTGAATCAACAGAAACTAATAAGACCACTAGGAGAAAGAAATAGATTAGAGCAGCATTGGCTAACCTTTTAGAAATCACATGCCCAAAAAGCACCGTCAAGCTACCTGTGAGCCGCACACATTACCCTTGGACAGCAGAGGGAAGAAGTACTTGCATTGGGCTGCTGGGTGGAGGGGTGGAGTATGTGAAAAATGTCTTCAGGCACTGTGGAGAGGGGTCATGAAACAGTCCCTCAGGTACACCAGGGCATATGTGCCACATCTTCACCAACACAGGACTAGAGAGAAAAGACAGAGCTTTGGGTAACACTCACCATTAGGAGGTATGATTTGGGTGAAGATTCAGCAGAGGAGACTGAAAAAGAGGGATAAATAGGGTAAGAGAAGAATCAAAAAGTCAGTGTCGCAAAAAATCTAGAGATAAAAATCTCAAGGAATAGAGGGTAATGAATAGTGCTGAAAGCTGCAGAGAAGTCAAGGAAGATCAAGAGGTCATTTGATTAGACAATAAGAGATCATTGGGTAACTCTGGAGAGATCAATTAAAGTTTAATGATGAGGAGAAAGTTTAGAACACAGTGAGAAGAAAGGAAGTGGAGATCCTGATAGTAAATGCCACAAAAAGAAGGACAGAAACAGGATTAAAACTGGGGAGGGGGAGCAACTATTTTTCTCAATTGGATTGAAAGTCAAGTCGAGAGATGGAGGGTCTTGGATTCAAATATGGTTTCAGACACTTCCTAGCTGTGTGACCCAGGGCAAGTCATTTTATCCTCATTGCCTAGCCCTTACCATTCTTCTGCCTTGAATCCAATAAATAGTATTGGTTCTAAAATGGAAGGCAAGGGTTTAAAAAAAAAAGGCTAGTTGTGATGGATGGATCAAGGGAAAGTTTTTTAAAGATAGGGGAGTCATGAATATGCTTAGAGGCAGTAAGAAAGCATCCAGTAGACAGGGAGAGATTGAAGGTAAATGAGAGAGTAATAGCAGGATTTATAGAAGGGAAAATCTACTGGACAGGAAAGAATGAAATCCATGTAGAGGGATTTGCCTTGGAAAAGAAGACTGCCTACCTCTTCATAAAAGCCAGAGTAAAGGAGGAGACAGTAGCAGGAGACTTCTAAATGATGTGAAATAAGAAGGAGAAAGGGGTGTAACTAGGAGACTCAGTGGATAGATAGCCAGACTTGAAGTTGAAAGGAACTGGGTTCAAATCTGACCTCAGACACTTCCCTAGCTGTGGGACTCTGGGCACTTCACTTAACCCCAAATATCTCACTCTTCTGCCTTAGAATCAATAATTAGTATCTCTAAGACATATGGTAAGAGTTTCAAAAAAATGAGAAAGGGAGGAGGACCTCAGCAAATAACCTCAATTTTTCCATTCAATTATTAGGCAAGGTTCTCTCTAAGCTGCCAGTATGGGGCAGGTGGAGCCATGGGAGGTTGAATAAGAATAAAAATGTTTGGAAAAGTCATTGCAGGAATGAACCAAATAGGGGCACTATAGAAGGATCGCCTTGCAACAGTGAAATTATATAACATAAATCTGTAAACAACCCAGTCAGCACGTTTCACAATTTAGCAGAATGTGAATTGTAGCAAAGGCAGTAGCTGGTTGCAATACGCTGAGGTTGGAGCTTGACAAGGCATGATCAGTAATAAGATAAAGGGAAAAGGGACTCAAGAGGCTGGTATAGAGTAGAAATAGTTGAACAAGGTGTAAGATGAGGAAAAGAAGAGAGTATAGCAAGGGTGACATTAAGAGAACTGAAGAGTACAAGGATTGGAGGACATGATGAAGATAAAGACAAAGGTAGAGTTGGCAATGCAGAGAGAAAGATGGAATTTCAACACACTGTGATCAGATAAAGAAAGTCAGGGGCACACAACTAGTAAGAATCAGAATTGTCATTCAACTCAGATCTCTTGCAACTCCAAACCCAGTACATTCACTGCAGTTTTATTTACATGGAACCAAGTTTGGCATCTTTTTAACTTCTATAATTTAATTTTAGTTTTGTTTCCCTGGGGTCCAAGAAAGATTAATTAGGTCTCTCTCTCTCTCTCTCTCTCTCTCTCTCTCTCTCTCTCTCTCTCTTTCTCTCCCTCCCCATATATATCTTTTTAAAATACATGAAGGAAGTTGACATGCTGTTCTGAAATCTCCACCCTCCAATAGGAGGTATGATTTGGGTGAAGATTCAGCAGAGAAGTCTGAAAAAGAGGGGTAAATAGGATAAGAGAAGAATCAAACCATCTCCAACACCTTTAAACCATTCTCAGGCATGGTTTCACCATTCTACAAGTCATTTTAAGCTCTGCAATGAATAGAGAGCAGTTTAGAGTAGGAGCAAGTAGTGAGAAGATTACAGACAGGACAGGACAGGAGCAGATTTGAAAAGCACCAATCCAAATTAGGTTATCCCTGAGCTCTCCTCCAAGTCCACTGTTCTAGGGTCCTAACCCTGATTTTATCTTACAGGTGCCTAGTATATCACATTCCAAGGCTTACATTTCCCTCAATTCCTGATTCCCCCATTTGCCTCTCTTTACTGTGTTACTTTATTTTTCCCCAAGAAAAGACAGTGTATATGTCAACAGAATGCAGTTTACTAAAAGAAATTTGACAGCTATGATTAATGATGTAAACTTTAAAGCTCCAAGTTTGGCAAGGATTGCTGGCTTTTTCCAACTGTAAAAAATTTCCTCCTGCAGGCAGTTAGGGAAATGTGTTGCCTGAACCTCTTCTCTTGCTTTGATCTCTGCCCAAATATCATCCCAAGACCAAGCAAACTCTGGTCCTATGCTCAGCTTTCAAAATATGTGCTTTGCAGACACTCCGAATGAGCCGACCACTAACATTTTCCACATGATACCACTGTACACATCTAATTACGAAGAAGAAGAAGAAGCCGGTGGGGTTTCTACTTCTGTGTTGTCTTTTTGACCACACTGAAAGGTTTGATTTTCTCTTTCTGAGTTTTCCACCTCTCTGTCTTGCACTTTTGTCTGTGCCCTATTTCTCCTCTTTCCTCCACTCCACCATATCTCCCTGATTTTTCATTTCTTAGAATCAGAGAATGTGGAGTAGGAAGGGACTTCTGGCATCTTCTTATTCCAAATTGTTTATTTCAGGTAAGAGGATATTTAGACCCAGAGAGGTTATATCAAGGTTGGATACCAACCTGGGTCTGCTCACCCTCACAGTCAATTCACTTTCTCCTTCTCCTTCCTCTGTACACTATCCAAACATCTTACATATTGTCCCACTGACCAACTTTCAGGAAATCAGACTTTTAAAAATGACATTGTACTTGAACTTGAATTTGTTTAAGAAACTACATGCATTCTGTGAATTCAAGAATTAAAAAAAAATCTTTGACCTTACCCATCCATGGCTATTTTTCTATTTTGAAAGAAATTCAATCCAATTCAAGGAATTCTTCAGTGCATGAATATTTGAAGATCATGCTGTGTGCACGTAAATTTTTTCTTCTAAATACAAAAAGAAAGAAAAGGAAAAAAAAGAATACCTTTCCCCAATATTGCTCCCACCTCCACTCCTAAAAACCTGTAATCCTTCTGGTATATGTAAAGGGAATCAGTTTTCAAAAGCTCAAGAGACCTTCTTCACAAATGCAAGTCTCCCCACAAAATACTATGCTATTAAAAGGGTGCAACATGAAGGGAGTGTCATCATACTAGGTGATAAATTGGCAAAACATGGTCCCTTTGTAAGGTAAGTCCTGAATTATGATACTTATGGAATAAAAGTCCAAATGAGGTCATCTCCAACACATACTGTTGCAACTTTCTACAGGTACGTGTCATCTCTTGGAAAGCAAGAACACTTCTCATTCACTTTTATATCCCTAGTATCTAGCACAGTATCTGGCACAGGGTATCTGCTTAGCAATTCTTGAATGATTGATTCATTTATTCATCAAATAAGATGGCAGGAGGGAATGGAAAGACTGCTAAATCTGCTCTGCTATTTACACTACCTGTGATCTTTGGGCAAGTCTCATGCTATTTCTGGGTCCCACTTTCTTAATATGCAAAATGGTTTGAGAAAATGCATCCACAATATATCTTCTAGGCCAAAATCTGTACTTCCAAATACAAAATCTTCAAGTTCGTAACACATAAAGAATAAGTGTAAGGGGGCAGCTGGGTGGCTCAGTGGATGGAGAGTCAGGCCTAGAGACGGGAAGTCCTGGGTTCAAATCCAGCCTCAGACACTTCCCAGCTATGTGATCCTGGGCAAGTCACTTGACCCCCATTGCCCATCCTTACCACTCTTCCACCTAGGAGCCAATACACAGAAGTTAAGGGTTTAAAAAAAAGAATAAGTGCAAGAACTGGGGATGTTCAGATTTGAGAAGAGAAGCCTAAGAGTAGACATGATAGCCATCTTCAAGAAGTTGAATCAAGGGACAGCTAGGTGGCTCAGTGGATTGAGAGCCAGGTTTAGAGATGGAAGGTTCTAGGTTCAAATCTGGCCTCAGACACTCTCTAGCTGTGTGACCCTGGGCAAGTCACTTAACCCCCATTGCCTAGCTCTTACCACTCTTCTATCTTGGAATCAATACATAGTTGGTAGAAGGTAAGGGTTAAAAAAAAAAAAGGTTCAAAGGTTATACTAAAGAAGTGGGAACATATTTGTTCTTCCTGAGCCTAGCAATGGGAGAAAGTGGCACAGGATGAATAAAGGTTTCACTTAAGTTAGGGTCATGGGATTACTAACTTCTGGAGCTCTCCAAAAGAAGAATCAACTGCTACAATCTATGGAAGTCCACAAGTAAAGACTGGACACCCTATTACCAGAGTATATGGCAAAAGAGTTCCTTATTCCATTATTGATTAGATTAGAAGATCCCTGAAGTCACTTTCAGCTCTAGTTTCCTATGATTCTGCAGAAGTGTCTGATCACTGGAAAACTCAGTTTATGGACTTGGGAAAGTCCTTGCTCAAGCTGAGATATTGGCAAGAGTAGTTCTGCTGATAGGGAATTGTATCCTATAATGTATTTTCCAAAGACTATTTTCCAAGAAATAGGGATGACAAATATTATTTGACATATCCTAATAACTACGTAATATAAACAGAATGTTTGGGGTTAGAGAGGGTTTCTCGTCACATCCTCAGTAAAATGAAGAGCATCAACCTTTTGTTTTTTTAATCACTAGAAAGTTTAATAAATGAATCTTAGAGACATTATTGTTTGTTTGTTGTTCAGTCTTTTCAGTTGTGTTTGACTCTTCTTCACAAAGACACTGGAGTGGTTTGCCATTTCCTTCTCCAGCTCATTTTATGGATGAGAAAAGTGAGGCAAAAAGGATTAAATGACTTGTCTAGGTCACACAGTTAGTAAATGTCTAAGTTCAAATTTGAACTCGGGTCTTCCTGACAAATGGCCCAGCATTCTATCCTCTATGCCACCTAACTACCCAAATGTTATTGCTTCTATGATTATTTTTTGTTCTTGGCCTGTATCATATCATCACTGTAGGGAGCCCTCAAAGAGGAAATACTCTCTACCAATACAGATGAACAAGTTTTCTATAGTTTGGAAACTGAGCTTAGAAGTTTCCTGCAGCACTAAGATTTGTCCAGGGTTACTCAGTCACAAGGTGTCGGAGGCAGCCCTTGAACTCATGACTTCCTAGCACTGGGGATAGCCCTTATAAACTATACTGCCTCTCACAACTTCTAATGAACTAATAAGTATATTTATTTTTCATAATTCAATTTTTAAATTATCTGTGATTCTGTAATTTCCTTCCACACTATCTTAGTCCAAAGGTTGGGAAACAGCCCTATGGCCCAATCTGGCCCAGTACCTATTTTTGTACAGTCCATTTTTTTTATTTAAAAGAATAAAATTATTCTTAGCTATTTCTGAATATATAAAAATAGGGCTACAGTCTGCAAACCTTTGATTTAGTTGGAGGTATTTATGAATTATTATGAATGAGAAATTCATTTATTGTTTGTTGTTCAGTCTTTTCCCTATGGCCAACCTGGTAATGATTTCATCAGGACGGTCCTTGACCACATACAGTACAAGAAGAGACATGAACTGAAACCTTGCCAGTGTGATAGAGCTTTTCAGACCTTGTGTTCTGCTGTTATATCCTTTGGGTACCCCAGTTATCTTCACAGTACAGTAAGGCCTTAGTGAAGGTCCACATTCCTATTCTTTAATAGATTTGTCATATCATATATTCACCAATAAATTAATATTTATCAAGCAACTTCTATGTGTTAAGAATTATATTAGCAGATGAGGATACAAATAAAAAAATGAAAAATGAAATGTTTCATTCTCAAAGGGCTTACATACTAACACAGTAGTCTGTGATATATTAGAGCAGGGGTCGGCAACCTTTTTGGCCATGAGAGCCATAAACGCCACATTTTTTAAAATGTAATTTCATGAGAGCCATACAGTGCTCACAGTGCAGCTCCTGTAACAGCGCCTGAAAAAAATGGACTTTATGGCTCCTGCAGAAAGAGCCATACGTTGCCGACCCCTGTATTAAAGTATATATAGCAACAATAGAAAGAGAATAAATAAAAAGGAGTTAAATACTAGATAATTTTAGAGGGGGACAATAACAGCTACAGGGAGGAAATAAACAAAAAGGCTTCATATAGATGGTGATGCTTGATCTGGATCTTAAAGGAAGAGAAATTTTATGAAAAAAGAATGAGGGAAAAAGTGTGTTTCAGGGATGGGAGACAGCCAATGCAAAGAAAGGAAGGGCCTTCACTATGTGCCAGGCACTGGACTAAATACTTTTAAATTACATTGGAAACTCTGTGGAGGATGGACTGGTGTAGGAAAAGTCTTAATTAGGGAAGGAAGGAA
>NC_058135.1:250208347-250219946 GCF_016433145.1 Gracilinanus agilis
AAGAAAGAAAGAAAGAAAGAAAGAAAGAAAGAAAGAAAGAAAGAAAGAAAGAAAGAAAGAAAGAAAGAAAGAAAGAAAGAAAGAAAGAAAAAAAGAAAAAAGAAAAAAAGAATTGTGGGAGTGGCTATGTGAGTATAGAGAAGAAGGGATTCGGATGGGGAGATATTAGAGGTAGAAATGACAATTTGGCATTTGTTCCAGTATATGAAATAGGGAGAGGGTATTTGAGGAATTGATAATAATGATGAGATTGAAAATGTGGAAAAACAGAAGAATGATGGTGTTTCTAATCATAACAGAGATATCTGGAAGAACAGCCAGGGAGGAAAAGATAATTATCTTAGTATTAGACACACAGTTAAGATGTCTCTGGAAATTCCAATTTGAAATGTTCAATAATTACTTGGCAATATGGTGCTGAAGATCAAGTGAGAGATTTTGACTCAGTATTTGCATCTGGGCTTCATCTGCATAGAGATAATAATTAATTAAACCCCTGAGAGCTGATGAAATCACCAAAAGACAGTATAAAGAGAGAAGAAAAAAGGACCCAGGACAGAGCCTTAGGAACACTCGAAGTTGGAAGGCATACATGATCCAGCAGCTCAGAAGAGTGAGTGGTTGGACAAATAGGGGAGCCAGGAAATGATAATATAACAAAATCCATTGAGGAGAGAATATTGAGAAAGAAATACACGAATGATGAAATTGAGAATTGTGTAGGAAAAATAGTATCAAAGACATTACCCAAATGTATTAAAACAAGAGAATATGAACTGGGCACATAATCAGAGTGAAACAGAACCTACGGACAGTACAAATGCTCCATTAGTACCCACACAAAGCCATGAGGTCTAAGGAATCCCAGAATATGGTGGATTGACCACCAATAGGGAGATCATAGACAAATGTTTCAAGGAATGTGTAGACACAGATAGCCAGAGATGTACAGTTGAAGAGGGGATATTCACATCTTTGTGATCAGAATTCCAGTGAAGTACATTTTGGAAGGGAAAGAGAGATGATGTAGATCATATTTGCCTTATTAATTATGCTTTGATTAAATTAATTCTAAAATGTGATTGTGTTTCTCTCAGCATGAGAATCCGGAGAGTGGCATGACCCTATATTATAGGGTGGAGGTCACAAGAAAAATGCACCAAGAATCAATCGAAAGTCTTCTCTTTAACCCTAGACCAATTTTCCCCACTTATTTGTCTGTTTCATCTGTCTGGTACTCTGCTTTCTAGTAATTATTCTACTCTATACAGAGTATAAATATATAGAGAGACTATTTACCCAAAGTAGTGATTTTTGAATGTAAATCCTTTTCATTCTCATTCAGACTCTTTCATAAAGTCCTGACCACAAGCTCATTTGGAAGAATAAACTCAGCTATTTTGGGCCTGAGAGGAAAAGAAGGTACTTTATATCAACTTTTTTTTTTCCCTACAAAAACAGCTGAACAGATTTTCCTAAACCTTTCCCAGAAGTTTCATGTTTGGGTTGAAATCAGCTATGGAAAGACTCACCCTAAAGACAGAATTTGGAGACAGTTATTAATGGCAAAAAATAAAAAAATAAACTTCAAATTGGGAAAGAAGCACATTGGGAAATTTGAATTATGATTTTGCATTCTTTCCCAGTTCCTTTTAAAAATAGAGCAAGATAGACTAAACGTAAAGGTTCTAATAGAAAACATCCCCTAGTGTTGTATAAATAATTTTTTTAATAACATAAACTGTTAAAACTGGGAATTATCTCACTGTGCCTCGGTTTCCCCATTTGGTAAAATGAAAGAGTTGGACTAACCTCTAAGTTCCCTTCTTGCTACAACTATAGAACAGAAGGACCCCAGGCATCATTCCGTCCCGTGCCTTCATTTTATAGGCAAGAAAAATAGGAACTGAAAAGGAAAGGGGAAATCATTTTCTCAATGTCATGTTGAGTCTGTAACAGAGCCAGAACTAAAACAAAGGCTTCCTGATCTCCAACAAGTTCATTTTCTACTCCTCTCCCATTATAGCATGATGTCAAGTAACCAAAAAAAAGGTTTTTGTCATTAAGAGATCCTTCATAAAATTCTTCATAGAATTTTACAAAGTACCTACAAGTGGCTCAACAATTTCTATCTATTTTTCTTTGTTCAGTAGCCACCCTTCTGAGTTATTTATTATTACAAGCTCCTAATTAAACTCCTTGCCTCAATTCTCCATTCCTCTATCCATCCTCTGTACCACTGACAATAACAACAATAACAATGGCAAATCTTTTAATGCATGACTATGAATGTCACCCTCCTGCTTAGAAACTGTCAATGGCTCCCCATTGCCTACAACAGTGGTTCCCAAACTTTTTTGGCCTACCTCCCCCTTTCCAGAAAAAATATTACTTAGTGCCCCTGGGAAATTATGAAACTATTTATTGAACTCAGAATAGAATGTAATACAAAAAAAGTGTGGCCATCACCGCTCCTCTGGATCGCTGCAAGCACCCAGCAGGGGGCAGTGGCATCCAGTTTGGGAATCACTGGCCTACAAGATAAAATATACATTTCTTATCTAGGTGTTCAAGACCCTCCACAAAGAGATGGCAATCTATCTCCCCCATCTTATTTAATACTACTCTCATCCACTCTGTCTATAATTTCTATCAAATTAGATTACTAGTCATTCTGATTTCATCCGGATGCGTTGATGAAAGCCATTCCTCATGCCTGGCACACACTCCCTGTAGATCTCTATTTGTCGAGATTTATGATTTACTTCCTTCAGGACCCACCTCAAGCCTTTCTTTTAGGTGAAGCTTTTTCCTAATCTCCCCAACTAAAAATGCTCTCTTTCACCTCAAATTTCGTATTATGCTTCTTTTTTTCTGGACCTCTTCTTTGCACTTCTAAATTATGCCTTGCATCAGACCCATTTTGTAAATCTCTTATTGCTCCTTCTAGTAGCATGGAAATTCAGTTGTGTTTATATAGCTCCTGTGTTTGTCTTGGAAAATAGATTCCTAAATATTTTTATATCGCAGGTGATTTTAAATGGAATTTCTCTTTCTAACTCTTGCTAGCACGGAAATTCAGAAGACCAGGACTATGTCACCTGTAATCTTGCTAGCTCTAGTATTTACCAGCCTTGTATGTGTCAAGTGCTTAATTTTTGTTGAACTGAATTTAATTAAATTAATTCACACAAGAAGTTGGTGGGTACCTCCCCTGTTAAGCAGGAGTCCATTTTTCTCAGAAACTATGGGGACATAGTGGAGAAAAAATATTTGTACTTATCTTCTTGCAGTATCTTTGAACTAAACATCCCTTTATAGAAGCTAATTGATGAAATAGTAAAAATAGAAACAGGCTTCTGGTTATTACTGTTGTTGCTCAGCTCATTTTTTCAAATGAGGAGACTCAGGATGCAGGGTTAAGTGACTTGTCCAGGGTCACACAGTTAGTAAGTTCATTCCTCTCCGTTGTGTCCAACTCTTCATGAGTCTATTTGGTTTTTTTTGGCAATGATACTAGTGGGGTTTGCCATTTTCTCCTCCAGAGCTGCTGGCTATGTATGGCTAACAATGGGCAAAACATACCCAAAAAGGGAGCTGAAGCAGATAGCAATAGGGAAAATACACTCAAACCCTCAGAGGTACTTCTCCTGAAGGAGAGATGTGGCTACCCTGGCTCTTGGAGAGTGAACCCAGAAACTGCTTGGTATATAAGCATTATACTATCATAGATTCATAAGATTGTGGCTCTTAGAGGTACTTTCTTCTATCCCCTTTATTTTATATGTGAGGGAACTGAGAGTCAGGAGAGTTCAATGATTCACCCAAGGTCACACACATGATAAAAATGCAAGGTAGAGTTTTGAACTCAAAGACTTTGACAATATAAACCAGGACTCTATCCCTTCTGCAGCATTACCTTTAGCTTCCTTAGATTGCAAAGAATTTTAAAGCTGGAAGATATTTTAGAGATCAGCTACTCCAACACCCTCCTTTAATGGATGAGTACATGAAGTTTCAGACAAATGCAATGGCTTGCCCAAAGTCACATGGAATGTGTTTCCACAGAGATATGCCTCCCACCCTTGTCATCACTGCTGTTGCCCCTCACAGCATTTTTGTTAAACCCTTACCTTCTGTCTTAGAATGAATACTATGTATTGGTTCCAAGGCACAAGAGTGGTAAGGGCTAGGAAATGGGGGTTAAGTGACTTGCCCAGGGTCATACAGCTAAGAAGTGTGGTCAGATTTGAACTCCCATCTCTAGGCATGGCTCTCAATCCCCTAAACTGCTCAGCTGCCCTGAGAGCATTTTCTAAATTCTGTCTTTTCTTTCTCAACAAAACTGTTTCCTTTGTTAATTAAAATGCATATTTCTCAATCTTTTAAATCTATTCTAAATATTTAATGGCCTATTTTTTAAAGTTTTTTCTTGGACATCTTATGCTGAGTTCTCCTTGCCTCTATAACCTGACATGTGCTATTACCATTTGTCGATCCACTGACTGTCCCATTTGAGGTTGAGACTTTGTTTCTATGAGCAAACAGCTCATCCAGTGATATCATTATTTCAGTATTTATTTCTATTATTGAATCCTTGAGGTTCAGAATGTAATTTTGTACATAAAATATATTTAAATAAAACATGAAAAAAAGCAAGTGGCAAAGCTGAGATTCAAATGCTGTTCCTTTGACTCAAATTCCAGCCCTCCACCTCCTTTACTGCATTGCCTCGCTTGAATACCCTCAATGGTCCAAAACATCATCTGCTCCTTGAGAAGAGGGCACTTCTCTTCTACTTTTTTCCTTTGCATTCCCTGGACAACATTGGATAGACATTATCCATTAAAGGCATTCCACACATTCTTGTCAAGTGGAATCAGGCTGAATACGCCAACATTTGACTCAGTAACAAGGTTGAGAATAAACAATTTTCTCACCATTCAGACCCAAGGTCATGTTCCCAAACCACAGCAAATAAGATTTCAGTAACTCTTTTTTCTCTACATCCACAAAGTGTGGGGGACAATCGTGTTATTAAAAATCCTGGCAAGTAGCTTCCAGTAGCACTCTGTGTCAGAGGAGCAACATGGGTTATTAAGGAGCTCACCCCGTCATGGAGGGGGCTGCAATTATTAACAAATATCAACTCAGGCATCTCACAGAACTAAAAATCCACACCGGGAGTTGGTCTTCATTATCCAGTAATAGATCCCATTGAAGGATATTCCTGTTGATGGTCTTCTCCTGACTGTCTGGACCTCTTTCTCTATAATCAAAGCAGCCTTTTCACCAAGAAAGATAACTGCACCCTTAGGGTAACTTCCTCTCCTCCAGGCCAGCTCTGTTGACATCTTCATTCATATCCCAGCTCTACTCAGGAGTCTCTAGACTTCTTTCTCAAGCATGTCCCCAAGGTAAGTTCCTTCCTCTCCCTCCCTTTTTCTGCTTCTTTTTGTATATTGTTTCCTCCCACTAGAATACTAGTTCCTTGAGGGTGGGAAGAGTCATGTTTTTTACTTGTATTGGTATTCCCAGCACTTAGAAGAATGCCTGTTATATAGTAAGTGCATAATAAATGTTTGTGGTCCAGGGAAAGAACTGTGGGAGCAGAAACACAGAAGAAAAACAACTGCTTGATCACATGGGTTGATGGGGATATGATTGGGGATGTAGACTCTAAACGATCACCCTGGTGCAAATATTAATAATATGGAAATAGGTCTTGATCAATGACACATGTAGAACCCAATAGAATTGTGTGTTGGCTATGGGAAGGGGGTGGGAGGAGAGAAGGGAAAGGGCGTGAATCATGAACCGTGGAAAAAGTTTCTTAATTAATCAATAAAAAATAATATTAAAAATTAATAATAAATGCTTGTGGACTCAACAACAAAGAATGTTTTTGATTGTCACCCCCAACCCTGTACTCCCTTGACTAAGACTAAGGGAATCTTTTCTGCCAATATTAAAACTCCTTTATTATTATATAATATTATATCTTTTATTTATTATATCTTCTTGATTTAAAAATGATAGGGATTTGTAGGTAAAAAATACTTTACAAGAACAGCTAGGTATCGCAGTAGACAGAATATTGAACTTGGAGTCTAGAAGATCTGAGCTCAGATCCTTAGTCACTTGGTAGCTGTAAGACCCTGGCCAAGTCACATAATCTCTCAGCCTCATCTCTAAAGTGTGACAAGTGAAAGATGAAATGGCTGAGGAAATAAAGGTCTTGCTATCCTAATCCTCTCAATTTTCTCAAAATGGGGATAATAGCAACTACTTCTACCAGGCTATGTATCAAATGAGATAGCCTATGGAAAGTATTTTTGCAAACTGTAAAACACTTGAAAAAAAGAATAATGGTGATAAATAACATTTATATATATATATATATATATATATATACTTCTTTACATATAAATATATTTATATTTATCTTACTATGTGCCAGGACTGTGCTAAGTGCTTTACACTTACCTCATTTAATTTTCACAACAACTCTGAGAAATAGGTGTTGTTATTATCCCTACTTTAAAGATAAGGAAACTGAGGCAGAAAGTTAAGTCATTTGCCCAGGTTCACTCAGCTAGTTAGTGTCTGAGACCAGATTTTAACTCATCTTCCTACTCCAGGCTGGGTACTCTATAAATAGACAATGATGGCTATTAAGTATTTTTATTATCTCAAAAGTCATCTGAAGTGGGAGCTTGCCTGGCCATGCTAACTCTTCTATAGCCATCATTCCCACTGGAACCTTGGACTTTGCCCTAGAACCACTCTGGAATCTGCTAGATGAGCATTCCTTCACCTTGCCTGGTGGCAGCCCACACTAATTCCCAGCTATCTCCACACCATGCCAGAGTGGTGGCACTCCACCTCACCCTCCTTCCCTTCCCAGCACCCTTTTTTATTGTGTTACCTTATTCAAATCTAAGTTCTTTGAGGTGGAGAACTTCCTCACTTGTTCGTATTTGTATCTCCAATACTTAACAATATTTATAACACATAGTAAAATGCTTGGTAAATGTTTTATCTAACTACTTGAGATACCATGGAATGGGGCTGAGGGTATATGACCAGCCAATTATTTATAGTAGAGGTGTAAATACACTGGTAGGCTAGTAAATGTTTAAGAATTAGCTCTCCCCAAAAAAAGTTCTCAAGAAACATTTTTTAAGTTTTATCTGCATTATTAACATTTTCCCCATCACTTTAAGTCTAGGCCAGGGTTATCAAACTAAAATTGAATCAGAGTGCAAACCCATATCAAGGATCCCAGCTACCACATATTCCCTTAAACACACATACACACACACACACATACACACACACACACACACACACACACACATATTGACAATATCTATTTTTTGTGAATCAAGATTCATTCTGGAGTATGGTAGCCACCTATTGGCTTTGACATCTTTGGTCTAGACCCATGGTGGTGAACCTTTTAGAGACTGAGTGTCCAAACTGCATCCTCATACCACTTGTGAGCCACCCCCTTACCCTAGACAGGGGAGGGAGGAAGCACTCCCATTGGGCTCCTGGGCAAAGGGGAGGGTGAAATGAAAAATGTCCTCAAGCGTGGTGGAGAGGGGAAGGGAGCAGCCCTCTCAGGCACGTGTGCCATAGATTCACCAACACAGGTCTAGACAATCCACAAAACAATTCTATCAAGCCCTGATTTGTAGCATTTGCCATTTCTAGGGCACAGATGTTCATGCTAAAAAATTAACAATTGGCTCTCACAAGCTGGTTCAAGCTGGCACCAGCACACCCCTCTCTGTATCCTACTCTCCCCACAATACCAATTTGGGGGAAGAGAAGTTGTCTTCCACCCAATCATACCTACCACTCCCAAATTATCTATCACTTTGCTGTCCCTCTTGTCTTTGTTAACTCCCAATCTTTTCCCCTTTATGCACTTGGGTCAGCTTCTCAGGACACCATAACTCAGATCCCCAGGGTTCAAAGTGACTGACCAGGATGAAATGATTCAAGACCAAAGAGTCTGGAGGAGATTCAAACCATTGGCATTCTCCATTCTCTTGACAGCACCATCTCTGCCTTACCCCTCATGCAGGAATAGGGTGTTGATATCTAGCAATGAGAAGAGAGTCCCACACCAACAGGTTTTGGGAATATAACTGACATTCAGCACAGAAATTTTTGTAGGCAATTTATAAGTGCTTTTGTGTATTCATATATACATATTTCTTTAAATGATATTATATCAACATAAATGGGTGTGTTCATTTATTGCTAAATATGCCTCAAAGAATTTAGAGATCACTGATCTAATTCAACTTCATTTTACATTTGTGAAAACATGCCAGCCACACTTGACTATTCAGCAGGAGTCTGTTCAGATATCACAGTTTGTTTTCATGGAAACAATTCTTAACCAGCATACCATTATTAAGATACTTTCTTATTTATTATGTACTTCTGAAGAGAAAAGCAAAAGCAAATATATCTCAACTTACAAGGGCAACACTGTGGCCAAAATGTCTACATATGCATTGTTGGCATAGTAGAAGCAGTCTTGGAGTTAGAATTCTTTAGAACTACTTTCAAAGCCTAGGAAGGAAGATCTATCTTTATTCTGCAGATGAGAAAATATCTCAGATAGGGGAAGGCACCCAATGTCACACATCTTGGAGACAGATGAACTGTGATGAAAGCAGATTTCTTCCAACTCCAAGCCCCAAGAAGATGTTGACTTTCATTATGACATTGATCTTTGAATTCAATTCCCCCAGTTATGTATTGCACAATTAAAAAAACCAAAACGTTATGTCTAGAGTCAGAGGATCTGGATTCAAATCATACCTCTGATGCTTAATGCCTCTGTGACCTGGGTCAAGTCGTTTAACTTCCCCAATCCTCAATTTCCTCATCTATAAAATGAGAGGGTAGAACTAGATGAACTCTTAGGTCCTTTTGACCTCAAAATCAATGGCTCCAGGTTCTATTTTGCATTGTTCTGCTTCCATATATTTTTTATGATTCTTCTCTCATCTTTTAATCCACCAATAATCAAGAAACATTACTCAAGTTCCTAATATGTGTCAGGCATGAATGGGAAGAAAGGCTGAAAGGAAAGAAGAGAAGGAGAGAGGGAAGAACCCAGGCAGAAGGTTTTATTTTTAAGTTCAGAAAGTCAAGAACAAGGCTAGAAGTTAGGGATATGAGTATTAAAGGACAGCCCTAGCCCTCAAAATCTTTATTTTCAATGTTCCACACTCTTCTACTCTCACACTACACTATTCTGCTAACTTTAATTCGTTGTCCTGTATTAGGACTTGGACTTGGGGTCGGGAAAAACTAGCTCAAATCTGAATTGAGATCCAGTTTAAATCCAGTCTCCCCTCTTTTTCATGTTTTCACATTCTTAGTGAAATAAAGGGAATTAGTACCTGAATGAGTTCTGATGGTTTGAACCCTACACTAATTTCTATCAAAAATATTATTTAAAGGGGGCAGCTGGGTAGCTCAGTGGAGTGAGAGTCAGGCCTAGAGACAGGAGGTCCTAGGTTCAAATCCAGCCTCAGCCACTTCCCAGCTGTGTGACCCTGGGCAAGTCACTTGACCCCCATTGCCCACCCTTACCACTCTTCCACCTATGAGACAATACACCGAAGTACAAGGGTTTAAAAAAATATTATTTAAAGGTAACAGAACACAGATAGATGCAAGATGGTAAACCTGTTCCTAGCCACAAGTAACACTACCAACATGTTTTCCACCGAGCAAGCAAACAGCCACCACATTTTTACTACCTTGTATCAAAACATATAAATCAATCTATTAAATGTTTTCACACCAAAAGCTAAAAAAAATCCATAAGGACAGAGACCATGTTTTATGTCCTTGTCTTATCTTGTACTATGCTTCAAGTAGCAATCTGCACATAGTAAGCTTTTCATAAATATTTGTTAAAGATGAGATTTTAAATATTTTAAATCTTCAGGGACTGGATTGTTTGTTTCATCTAGTCTTCAAGGAATGCTCCTTGAAAGTTTCTTTCCAGTGCAGCTGGGTGGCTCAGTGGATTGAGAGCCAGACCTAGAAATGGAAGGTCCTAGGTTCAAATGTGGTTTCAGACACTTTTACCTATGACCCTGGACAAGTCACTGAACCCACATTGCCTAGCTCTCACTGCTCTTCTGCCATAGAACCAATACACAGTACTGATTCTAAGATAGAAGGTAAGGATTTTTTTTAAAGAGAAAAGAAAAGTCTCTTTCTTCTCTCTCTCTTCCCATACACATAGACTTTTTATCACAACCTCAAAAAAATGGATCAAAGTAAGTCTTTTTGAAAAATAGGATTTTGAGAGGGAAAAGAGGGGGAAGAGAAGAGGTAGCTATCTTGGGACAGAAAGAGACAGATAAACTGTAATCCTATCAGTGTAGTAATGAGTTCTGTTTGGGGCATACTGGGTTTAAGATACCTCTAAAACAGTGGCTCCCAAACTTTTTTGACCTACCGCCCCCTTTCCAGAAAAAATATTACTTAGCCCCCTGGAAATTAACTTTTTTAAATTTTAATAGCAATTAATAGGAAAGATAAATGCACCTGTGGCCATCACTGCTCCCCTGGATCGCTGCAGCAACCACCAGGGGGCGATGGCGCCCACTTTGGGAATCACTGCTCTAGATGATAAAAGTTAGAGGTATTGAGTAATAGGTAAGTTGTGGAAAGTGGACCAGAACTCAAGAAAGAGACTACAGATGTATATATCAATCTAGTGTCACCAACTTAGAGATGATCATTAGATTCATAAGATATGAAGAGATGAACAAAAAAGAAAAAGACACAACTTTGAAATATGCCCACACATAACCGATAGGAAGTATATTATTATCTAGCAAAGTAAAACTAAGAAGAATATCTAGATAAGAAAGAGTTATAGACAAGAAAGTGATGAAAAATTAGGAAGAACAGAATAACCAGGAATGATGTTTAATCAAGTGTGTTAAATTCTATTTTAAAAAGCATTTTAAAATATAAAATCGTGTAGGAAAGAAACTAGGCATTTTTGGTTCCAGGAAGAAACTACAACTGGATATACAGATCTGAGAATCATCTATAGCAAGATAGAAATTTAACATTTGAAAGTTGATGATTTTACCAAGTGTCAGCATGTAGAGAAAGAAAGGAAGACCCAGGGCAGAGCTTGGGGGTGGGGGATTTGGCTACAGTTTATGGGCATACTATGAAGATTTAACAAAGAAGACTAAGAAGAAATAGTTATATAGGTAGGACAGCTGAGAGAACAAAAGGAAGTTGGTAAATGTTAAATACCACAGAGGGGTAAGGAAGAATGAGATTTACTAGGGAAAAAAAATCATCAATTTTGGCAATTAGGAAACTATTGGTAATTTCAGAAAGAGCAATTTGAAGCCTGATTACAAAAAGTTCAGAAGAAAGTGAGGCTCCAAGAGAGTAGAGGGAGAGAATATGAATCATGTTAACCATGGGAAAATATTCTAAATAAATAAATGAGAAGAAGAAGAAGAAGAAGAAGAAGAAGAAGAAGAAGAAGAAGAAGAAGAAGAAGAAGAAGAAGGAGAAGGAGAAG
>NC_058135.1:250221113-250230527 GCF_016433145.1 Gracilinanus agilis
GTGCTCCAGGGGTGAGGGGAGGAATAGCAAAGAACAGCTGTCTATAATTAGTGCAAAGCTTCAATGACTTGAGTCTTCAGACTAAAAAGATTCCCTTGAAAGGCAGATGTCTTATGCTCACCAGGTGCCTAAAGAGATAATGATTTCTGTAACTAGAGACAACTTGGCACAATTGCTGTGACATGGAAAGGTGGGAAAAAGAGAGGAGAAGATTAAAAAGTGAAGAGAGGGGATATCTGTGAGTAGAACACAGCTATGATGTAGGTAAGATTCATTCCCAGAAACTCTTTCCCATCTACCATTTGGGGACCTTTTAACCATAGCCTCAGGTTTCCATCGTCCCTATGGTATCTCTCTCTCTTTTCATAAGGACTTTAATATTGAATAGTCCATAGTATATTTTTGTCATTTGAAAAATGACCTCTTCTAGGAAAGGGCAAATTTTAACTCAAAAATCCAATTCTCTAACCCTATAAAATTAGGCATTATTGCTACCATGTCTTCTTGTAGCATGGAGGTTAGTATCCCTCAGACAGAACATCTTAGGGCCAACAAAGTCAGAAAATCCTGAAGTACTGGTCTAATGACAGATGAGTTCTGTTCTTGTCATGCAACGAGCAGCCAAGATGAGTCTAGAGAAGCCCATCATCATCTTGGTCACATCATAATAAATTGTTTAGCCAAAAATCTCAAAGATTTCTGTTAAGTCGCAGAGGAGTTAGAATCCAAATTTGGGGGAGAAAATACCCCACTTGAAAAGGGATCATTGAAATATTCTTCAGCCTTTTCAAGACTATAATAACTTTCTGTGCAGTTGGAAAAGTCTTTTTTAGATGGAGCTATGCTAAGTATAATGAAGATACTAGGTCAATGACTTTGCTCTGCTTAGAAAAAATGCTCAAAGAATCCAAGGATGAAAAGAAAAAATAAATCACAGGATTATAGATGTAGAAAACTGAAAAGAACCTTAGCAGCTAATCAATCAATAAGCATTTATTAAGCACCTATTATGTTCTAGACACTATGCTAAGCACTGGACAGAACAGGTACAAAAAGAGACAAAAGATAGTCACTTCCCTCAAGGAATTTAAAATCTAGTGAATCATTTAATTTAAAATAATTTAATTAATTAATAATTTAAATAATTAATAATTTAAAATCTAGTCCATCATCCATATTTTTAATTCAAAGATATTTTATTTTCCCAATTATATGTAACAACAATTTTCAACATGTGTTTTCCAAAATTATAAGATCCAAATTGTCTCCCTCCCTCCCTTCCCTTTCCTGTCTTGGAGATGGTAAGCAATTTAATCTGGGTTATACATGTATTATCATATCATCCATATTTTAAAGATTAAAAACCAGAAGGTGAAAAAGTTTAAGTGACTTGCCCTTATTGAACAATTGATTGATACTCTGAAAGCAACTTGCTATATGGGAAAACATACTAAATATTAAGTCAGAAAACTATAGTTTAGAGTCTAACTTCCTACATTAACTAAAATCCCTCATTTTAACTTCTTTTTTTCTACAATTGGAGAAAATGAGTGCTGGAGTGGCAAAGTAATATGCCAACACACACAAAGAATAGTTGATATAACCAGGACCCAAACCCAAATTTTCAGAAATGAAATCCAATGAATTTCTCACTAATCATCATAACTCACCTGAAATAGTACTTTAAGGGTTGCCAGTACTTTTTTTTGCATTTTTTAAAAATTTTTTTGGAAAAAAATTTTTTCCAGAGTTACATGATTCATGTTCTTACTCTCTCCCCACCAACACCCCCCCCATAGCCGACATGCATTTCCACTGGTTTCTTCCTATTTCCATATTATTGATAATTGTACGAGGGTGGTCGTTTAAGAGTCTACATCCCAAATCATGTCCGCATCAACCCATGTGTTCAAGCAGTTATTTTGCTTCTGTGTTTCCACTCCTGTAGTTCTTCTTCTGAATGTGGGTAGCGTTCTTTTCCATCAATCCCTCAGAATTGTCCTGGGTCATTGCATTGCTGCTAGTACAGAAGTCCATCACATTCAATTTTATCAGTGTATCTGTCTCTGTGTACAATGTTCTCCTGCATCTGCTCCTTTCACTCTGCATCAATTTCTGGAGGTCATTCCAGTTCACATGGAATCCCTCCAGTTTATTATTCCTTTGAGCACAATAGTATTCCATCACCAACTCTGTGAGATAGTATAAATATTACCATGTTGATCATTTTATAGCTGATTAAAATGATATTTATTGTGGAATTATGAATTTTCCAAATATATGATCAATAATAATGAAAGCTAAGATTTGAACCCAAATATTTCTAATTATAAGTCCAGCATACCTTCTACTGGGACAGCTAGGTAGTACAGTGGATAGAGTTCTAGTCTAGGGAACAGGAAGACATATTTATCTGAGTCCAAATATGGCCTCAGACACTAACTATATGAGCCTGTATAAGTCACTTAAGTCTGTTTGCCTCAGTTTCCTCATCTGTAAAATCAGCTGGAGAAGGAAATGGCAAACTACTCCAGTATCTCTACTGAGAAAATCCCAAATGAGGTCACAAAGAGTTGAATACTCCTGAAAAAAAAATTGCTGATATCTTCCCCTATGGCTGTGGTCAGTGGTCTTAAGACACTAGCACATTTTAGAAAGGTACTGAAATCAATAGTGGACTTGGAGAAAAGAATAATTTGATTGAAAAATTAAATGAGGTTGGAAGAGGTTGAATGCTGCCTTTTAATACTTCTTACTTGAATGGCCATGGCACAAAATCCCTTAAATTTTCTGAGTCTCAGTTATTAATCTCGGTGCATGGAGAACTTCTCTGAGCCGTTACTATTACCTAAAGATGCTGTGACATTGACCCAGCTTCTACATTTCAGCACTTAGCATAAGGTCTGATGCATCATAGACATTTATCAATGCTCATTGATTTGACTTGTGTTGATCATGCAAAGTCTTTGATTAAGATCTTCAAACCTTGTTTCATCATGCAGTATAAATATGTAAGACTGATCTAAGCAAATGAGACCTCTCAGGTATTTGATACCCAAATAGAAAATCATTCTTTATACTGTCAAGAATAGTCCATATTAAATGTGACTCCTTCCAGAAAGATAATTTTAAGCCCTCTGTGGATTTGCCTCGTCTTAAGTACATCAACATCATTTCCAAATAGAACTGAGTAGGACTTCAAGTTAAAAAGAGACTCATATTAATAACTTGATGTACTCAGATGATGACATCAAGTTACAGGGATTCAATTAAGGGAACATTAAGCAGCTAATTCATCTTGGGAAAGTTTCTCCAATGATATCAAAATGTCTTTTAGACTTGAAAAGGGTAATATTCTCAATGTGTCTAAACATAATGCAGACTGACTGAAGGTTTTGAGATTGAACCAATGGACCAAGGCAAAAACATCTTGGGTTTTTTTCTAGGCAAAGTCTATTTAGTAAAAGGAGAAGGATGAAGCTGTCTAAGTTAAAGAGACTTACTGGAGTCAATACCTAAGGGGCAGAACACAGAGCAATTAGCACCCACACAAAATCAGTTTTAATATATACTTTGGCATAGTAAAAGGAATACAATGGACCTACCTGTTTAAAAAAAAACAATGTTGATTAAACAGAGTTTATCACTTCAAGGAAACTATATAAGGATGACTACTTCCTTGTCAAAAAGGAAAAAGAATGAAAGATCTTCTCAAAGTACATGATAAACTTTTAGAATTAGGGAAGTGCTTTGAGATCAAACAAATTTCACTTTAAAATGGTAAAGGTTAACAACAGGCCAAAAGTACATGATTCATTAAATGGTTGAATTATGTGAATTTGTTTCTAGAAATGGAGAGGTTTATGATAGTGATCCATAATCAAATCATTGCCATCCAAAATTACATCACTATTCTTTAGGGGCCCAGACTTACTGATCAATGTTGATTTCACAATAAAAAAGTAGAAACTGCGGCACATATAACATTATATTGAAATTTTATTATGTACCTTTTAGCACCTAGAAAGACACAATCATGTAGCTACAGTTACCCACCATGCTAACAACACTGAATAATAATCTTAAACAATAGCTATAAAGGAATTATCAAAAGGGAAAAGAATACTCCTGAACTTGATATATATACAAGAAATGTTAATGAATAGTTTAATAATTAATGCCTATAACTACATAAAGTATATACAGAAACCTAGAAAGAAAGCACTCTACCAAATTTCTTTTATTAGATGAATATAGATACCTAATCAAAGAAAGGATGAAGCAAAGAATTACAGTTCAATATTGTTAATGAATAATAATTTAAACTTTTAAAATAAGGTTCTATATGGTAATTTATCCAAGAAATTATTAATCATGATCAAATTGTAAACATGACATTAAAAAAATCAAAATAATTAATTTGTATTAAAAATAAAGACATCAAAAACCAAATTATCTCACAGAAAAATTAATTGGCAAAGTATCACACATTCATTCTGAAAAAAAACTTTCAAAATATAGGCACCGAGGGATTTTACATGATAAAAAGTATATAAAATAAAAAAGTAAATATTATATAGGAATATACCAAAAAACTCCCAAAATATGGTAGTGAAGCAAACTATTTCCCAACTATTATTTTGTATTATTCTCAAACAACCAGCAATAAAACCAGAGAAAGAAGCTGAAGTTACAAAGAGGGGCAGAGAAGAGATAAAAATTATCTTTATTTGTTGATAACATCATTGATTACTTAGAAATGCCTAGGGAATCAGCAAAAAAAACTAATTGAAAAAATTATTAATTAACCAGTGTTGAAGACAACAAAATAAACCAAGAAAGCCAACAACACTTTATATGATATTAATAAATCCCAGAGGCAATAATCAAAAGTAAAATAACATCCAAAATAATTATAAATCGCCTAAAATAGTTGGAATTCACTTACAAAATATTTTTAGGGAAATAAAGAAAAAATAGAGAGCTGGAAAAATATTCAGTGCTCATGTCTAGGCTTTGCTAATATTAGTTAATTATAACAATTATTACCATAAAAATAGTAATACTACAAAAGTTAATTTTATTTCATTTAGTGCTATATCAGTCAAAGGGATATTTTACAAAGCTAAATAAAATAATTTAAATTTTCATTTGTAAAACAAAGATCTAGAATGCCAAGGAAAGTTTTTAATGTCAGAATAAAGGGAGGCTAGTACTTCTAGACCAAAACAATATTACAAAATAACAATCACTAAAACCACTTGGTAATGATTAAAGAATGGAAAAGTAGATTAATTGAACAGACTAGATTAGTAAGAATCAGAAATAAAGGAACTTAATAAAGCAATGTTTGATAAATCCAAAAAACATGTTACCTAGGAAAGAACTCAAAATATAAGAACTGTTAGCAAAATTGGAAAGAAATCTGGCAATAATTAAGCTTAAACCCATACCTTATGTATTATGTTCCATTTGTTAATTGTTTAAACTTTTTTTTAAAAGTGTTAATAATACATATTAAATTTAAAAGCTTGTATTTACATTTTCCTTGGTTGTTAACGATTACCAAAACAATGAATCAAGCTCTGGTTTATAGATTACAGAAACACTATAAATTTAATAATTATTTAAACTAGTTAGAGCTGGCTCCAATATCTCCCTAAATATGTTGAATACATAAATGTGGGGAAAAGCTTACACAAACCTATGCAAAGCCAAAAAATAGACCCAATGGAGGAATAGCCACAAAACAATAAGAACTATATGTTTTAAAATGACAAAGTCCAAGGTTGACCCCAATTCCTTTATAGAGGTGAGGGGTCCACAAGTGTGGAATATATTATATTATATCAGATTTTTTATTTTCCTGACTTTTTCTATTCTTTTTTTTAAATCTTTGTTGTAAGAGATGGTTCTCTGGGAAAGGGAAAGGAATGCATTCAAGAGAAATCAAGCCAATGTAGAAACAAAATGTATTGACAAAACACACCAAAGTAAAAAAGGAAAGTAAAAAAAGAAAGAAAGAAAAAATTCAACAAATAAAATGTACTGGAATTGAAGCACCTTTAACTGTTCTCCACAACTACTCACATAGAACTCTAATCCATAAAAATGTAAGAACAAAATATTTAACAGATGTTACTATACTAAATACTCATCATCTCCAAACCTCAGGGAAGGAAAAGCTTTCAAAACATAGAGATCCAGTAGAAGAAACTTAAAACAAGTGGGAAAAGAATGAATTATGCAATCATCCTGTCTCTTATTAAAGTAGTATCAATAATGCATTCAGTGAGTTGAGAGAAGTCATAATATTTTTATTAAGCTACAAAAAGCAGTTACTTTACTTACCTGTGCAAAAGGCAAATATAAAATAATAATAATTAAGACAGTGACTCATTCCAGAATCATTTCTATCTGGATTCCATTAAACAAATTGAGAAGAAAAAAATAATAATAATATGAGTGATCTCATTATCATACAGAAAATGCTTATTGAGACATAAAGAAAACAATGTCAGTGTTTTTTGGGAGAAGCACAAAATACGGAAATTTTTCACTACCATTTTGAAGACATAAATTCCTCTTGACAGCAGCAAAGTTCTTATTCCTGGAAATCATTATAAAAGCATGTTTACCCTAATTGTATACCTTGTCAGAGAAACAATTAACAGTCAGAAAGGCAATTATTTCACAGGGAAAAGTCTGTTTGATAGCTTGAATTCTTGGTCCAGGGATTCTTGGTTCAGTCCACCCGCCCCCCAACTTGGGTCTTACCTAGATTGGCCACTGGGGGACTCCCAGGGTCAACTGGTGATTGTTTCCTTATTTCTTAACTGTTCAGTTTGAAACCCTTAGTCATTTTTTGCTGAGAGCAGCTTATGAAGTAAGCTAAATTTAAAGCTTTAAAAAAATCCATTTTCTCTCACTTATTCCAATACACAGAATACTTTGAAGAAGGGGGAAAAAGACTGCCTGGAAAACAACTCTTCCTCCCTTAGGCTCAGATAACTGACAGTCAGCCAAGTGGAATTTGACCAAGCTCTCTAAAAGGAGCAAACTGTGTGAGCTTGGTTCCCTTGGGAACCTCCTGAAAATAAGATGTCTATCTCACAGATTCTCCCACAGAGCAAGGAAAGAAAGACAAGTTTGCTTTAGAACTAGGGGATTTTGCAGAACACCTATGACTGACTTCTCTTTTTAATTTTCAACAAAGTAGATGAGCCAATCCTGAGAACAGCTCTGAATCATCCCAGCAACAGTTCCTCCACACTTCTTCCATCACCCTCAAAACAACGTGCAATTCTTTCCTCCTCCCCTCTCCCATTTGCTCCCAGAGGGACAGAGCAAAGTTCAGGTCCTCTCTAAATGGTGATATGGAACAAAGGAAAGAGCTTGGACTTGGGGTCAGAAGACCCATGTTGGAGCTGTGGTTTTCCTCCTTTCCTACTTGAGGAATCGCTGCCAAGTCATTTCATGAGATCCTAAGAATTATAACTGGGAGGATATTTAATATGACAGAAATTATTTGTCAAGATGGAATAAGATTATACAGGTAACACATTTGACAAACAATTTCTGTCAGATTAAATATCCCCCCAGTTATAATTCTTAGGATATCATGAAATGACTCGGCAGAAATTCCTCAAAATTGCCTATTAAGGGTATTTCTTTGCTACTAAGTGCTAAGTGCCTCCAATTAACTAAGCATGCAGTAGGTGCTTAATAAATGGAAAGAATAATACTAGAAATTACAACTAGAAACCCTGCAATTCTCCCTTACCTATCATTCATACCAGCAACTCCCTATTTTTGTGGGTGAATGTATATAGGCATATTTACATACACATGTCCAATATATCTATGTATACATAAACAATAGGGAGATATTTATAATTAAGGTGGCCATAAAGTTGTAGCATAAGTCTACTTGGGACCATTTCATCCAGTGATGGTCCTCATGAACAACACAAATTTGTCATACTTTCAAGGAACCATGTGTCCTTTTCCCACACAGTCAACATTTTTCTTGTTCTGTTTTTTCTCCAGGCTAATTCATGGGAGAAGTCAAAAATATCTTAGAAACCATCAGCTAATTTGATTTTTTAGAATACGAAATAAAATCAAATTGCCAGAGTAAAGAATGAACAAAACATATTCATTCATAAGACATCAAATAAAGAGAATTACAGAAACTATTATTCATATTTATGTACCAGTTAATTAAGGAAATGAATATTTTAAAGTGAAATATAACAAAAATACACAAATTAGTGAAAAAGAAGAAACAAATCCCAAGTTCAATCTCAGAAAAAAAGTAGTCATATAAGTCATAAATAACTACCAAAGGCAAAAACTTTAGGCTTATAAGTATATACAAGTGAATTCAACCAAACATAAAGAGAGTAAACTATCAAAACCCTTTAATAAAAATATGGCTTTGCTATACAAATCAGAGGAGAATAAAGTAAATGAAGAATTATTTGAAATTTTTACTATTTATTATTGGTATAATTTTAAAATAACATTTTATTAGAGATATTATAGCAGTAGATCCAAAAACTGATTCATTTTGTCCAAGTTGGATTTATGTCAAGGATACAAAGATGATTCTTGGGAAATAGTAAAGTAAAGTTGATGGTGTCCTGGAACTAAGGTCAGGAAAAGCTGAGTTCAAACCCCATTTCTCAGAAGTGTATAACAAATGGGAGTGTCATTTACCTAGTTAGAGTCTCATTTTCATCCCATATAAAATGAAGAAATCCACCTCATAGTATCTGCCTCATAGACCTCTTCTGTGGTCTATTAAATGAGATCACATACATAAAGCATTTTGGAAAGCTTATCATGCTACATAAATGTAAGCTGTTACTACTTATTGTTAGAAAAATAATCAAATGATGGTACTATAAGCAAAGGCATGTAAATAACAAAATTACAGGATTACATATATACATATATACATATACACAGAATGCAAAATATAGCTTCTATGTAATTCCCTACCCACAGACCTCCACTTTTGTCAAAAAGAGGAAGAATTTCACTCTAATATCCCTTCTTTAGGACCAACCTTTATTATTATCATCTCACAACATTTGGTGTCTTTCCATCCTTCTCTGTATTCATCATCTTCATTGTTTCTTAGAGCACAATATCCCAATATATTCATCTCACTAAACTTTTTTAGCCATTCCCCAAACAATGAAAAACTGCTGTCTTCAAATCTTTACCATTGTAAAAGTGCCTCTCTCCTATGATAGATCCACCACTCTGATGGGCCCTTATCATCTCACACCAGGACTCTTGAAATGATTTCTAGTGGGTCAGCCTACCTCAAGTCTCTCCCCACTTCAGCCTCTCCTCCACTCAGCCATTGATGTGCTTTCCTAAAGCACAAATTGGACCAAGTCT
>NC_058135.1:250233288-250266782 GCF_016433145.1 Gracilinanus agilis
GAGAGAGAGAGAGAGAGAGAGAGAGAGAGAGAGAGAGAGAGAGAGAGAGAGAGAGAGAGAGAGAGAGAGAGGCTTTGGTCTCACCTTTATAAGCTGTTTTCTCCACCCACTAGCTCTCCCACATCACATCTCAGGAACCAATCATAGTTCCTCAATTTGCCTGGCACCACCCATTGGGGCAGTGCCTGTGGGATCAGTTTCCCATCTAGTTAGTTTCAACTTCCTTTCTCTGAGGGCTTGTCTGTACCTGCACATCTTAGTGGTAAAGGATTTTCAGGTCCCTAGTTGATGATGTGAAAAAAAGTGACATAATGGGGAAGGGAATTCTCTTCCCTCATTGTAAAATCAGATTTAAGTATTGGATCATAAGCTACATATGTAGGTCACTTTTAATAAAAATAATATATGAAAAAGAAATTTTAAAAATATGAAATAAATATGGAAATTAAAAAAGAAATAAATCTGAGGAGAATGATACTGAACATACTGCACAGGTATAATTTCTTTACAAAAGAAATTGTGTATATTTGTGGTATTAAAAGATTCTATACATACATATATACTGTTACAATTAAAAATAATAAAGACTGATATTATAATAGAAATTAGTAGTTTAATTAAAGCCATGCGGATAGGAATAAAATCATTAGGCCACGCACCTATAAGAATTCACATTGTCTCAGCCATATTTACCATTTGTATAGCCTGTGCCTCCTCCCTAAGAGAGTGACTTCCTCCTCACCCAGGAGATTTAACCCCTCTCTTACATCATCATACTTCCTGTTTGCCATGAGGAATCATGGGAAATGTAGTTTCAAAGTCTCTCACATGTCCATAGGTATCTACTAGACACTTCCCTGAATTTTAAACAAACAATACTTATCACATATATTTGATACATTTCTGAGTTTCTTGACTTTTTCTTTGTCATATGTGGCCTTCACATGTTGTCTGCGACTTCTACAAAACTCCCCCAAAATTCCCATTTAATTTCTTATCACTGGACCCGCTATATATATGGAAACCATAATGGGAAAAGTCTGGATGTGTAAAAGGTACTAATATTCACCTTTTAGTCTTATTTGGCCTGAGATAAAACCTTAGGCGTGTTCTGCTTTCCATTTCTCAAACTTGATATTAATTATTTGGAATAATGTCTTGTAAGATTATAATTCTTCTTTAGAAGATTGTTTTGTTCATATCTTTTGACTATTTATCTATTCTTTTGGTTCTATACATGTGTTTATGTGTATTCTATACATATAGATCTCATATCTGTACATATGTGCTTGTGTGTATGTATATATTTTATAAGCATATGTATACATATGTTGAATCACAACACTTTAGAGATATTTTATGCAATGCTCTCCCAATTAGCTATATATGTGTACTACATATATATGTATATCCACATACACATATAGTAATATCAGCCCCTTATCAGAATTTTTTTTTAAATCCTTAACTTCCATCTTAGAATCAATTTTGTATATTGGCTCTAAGGCAGAAGAGTGGTAAGGACTAGGCAATGCGGGGTAAGGGTCAAACAACTACGACCGTGTCTGAGGCTAGAATTGAACCCAGGACCTCCTGTCTCTGGACTTGACTCTCAATCCACTGAGCCACCTAATTATACTCACCCTTGTCAGAAATATTTAATGCAAAGATTTTATTCCCAATGGGCAACCTCTCTTTGTATGCCAGCTATGTTCATTTGTTCATGCAAAAGTTTTTTAATTATTGTCAATTTTATCTTTTCTGATTATTTCTCTACTTTATTTTAAGAATTGACTTCTCTTCTAATATATATTAAGCATAAAATTTTCAGGAAACGTATCTATTTTGAGCCCATAATGGCATATGCTGTACGATGTGGGTGAGATGAAGGGGAAACTATTTTAAGGATGGAGATCTAGGCATAGTTATAGGTTGAAGAAAACAGTCTGTAAGTAAAAACTGAAAATTACAGAGAAAGAATGATTGAAAAAGTGAGATTCAAGTGGAGACAGGAAGAATATTCTGGGAAATCAGAATGTGTTTCATTCTTGTCTTCATACTTCCATCAACTGGCAAATATTTGGCACTTAGAAATAAATGCTAATTTATTGATCAAATGCTGATCTGAATGGATTGATGGGATTCTGGGCACAAGTAGAGGGGTCAGTGTTTGTAAGGAGAAGAATAATCTCTTCCTCAGAGACTGGAGCAAAGGAGACAAAAGCAAAAGTGCTGAGGTAAGACCTCAACACTTTTGGGGAGAAGGTGATGCACCTCACAGATGGCCTCATTTTTTTCTGTAAAGCAAGGTTATCTGTTTAAAGGGAATGCAGGGGAAGCTAGGTGGCTCAGAGGGGAGGTCCTGGGTTCAAATATGACCTCAGATACTTCCCAGCCATATGATCTTGGGTAAGTCACTTAATCCCCATGGTCCAGCCTTTACCATTCTTTGCCTTGGAACCAGTATTTAATATCAATTCTAAGATGGAAAGTAGGGATTATTTTTAAAAAATAAAAATAAAGGAAATGGAAAAAGCAAAAATGGGTGGCTTGAGCAAAGGAGATATACTTAGTAATAGACTCAGTAAGTTAGAGAGTCATTCAGCAAAGAGTATTGGTTCTACAGAAATGAAAGCCTAATGGAGATTAGGTAGCATAATTTTGTAGTGGACCCAATTAGCACAGCTGTCTGAGTTCTCCATTTCAATAAAGTAATAGGAAAAGTAAATAAGGTTGCTTCTACCAACCCAGGGTGGCAATCTGGAAAGTGATGTGACTAGAAATCCACAATTCAGGGGTAAGGAGAGAGACCACAAATTTTATCACTGCCTAGTTAAGCAATAGGACAAGAGAACAAAGTACCCACGGATAAAGGACAATGAAATTGAACTGGTTAACTATCAGATCAAGATTTTGAGGAGAAGAAAGTCAGACAAGTTCAAAGGTGATGGCCTGGGAAATCAGGGAGACAAGGCAATTGATGGAACAGTAGCTAGAGTGCTAGACTTTAAAGCAGGAAGGTGTGACATCAAATCCTGCTCAGATACTTGCTATGTGACTCTGAAAAGTCTCCTAAATGCTCTCAGCCTCAGATTCCTCATCTGTAATATAAGAATAATAACATTACTTCCTTTCCAAGGTTTTGTGAAGATAACATAAGATAACATGTTATAAACCACAAAGTACTATATTAATGCTGGTAGTTATTATTAGTTGTTGTTGTAAGGGTGAAAACAAGTTCTGGAAGGGGAAAAGCAAAAGAGATGAAAAGGGAGAAATTAGGGTCAGATAGGAAAGAAGGGGGAAAGAAGGAAGGAGAGAACAAAGGGAGGGAGGAAAAGGAAGGAGGGGAAAGAGGGAGAAAAAAGAAGAGAGGGAGGAGAGAGCTTGTCAGTGGCACCACCAAGTACAATCCATCCTGGGTTCCAAAAAAGAGGCAGTCCTATAGTGGGTGCATCTTTCTGAGGACTGGAAGTCACACCAGTTTTGAAGGGCAGAGCTTCTTAGACAAGCAAGAAGCCACTTACAGGACACAGCAGAAAGTTGGCCAATCTGTCCTGCACATTGCCTCTCTCTGAGTTCTCTCCTGGATTTTCTACTTGTCAGCAGCTGGAAAAACCAACGAGACAAGAAACAACAGGTTGCAGATTGAGGTGACTATTGGTATTTTCCCAGAGTGCATACTGGTGGAGGAGGGGAGGGTGTGAACACTAAGGAGACCAATTCCCCTCAGTCAGTATGTCTCTTCTTCTCCCTCCTCCCTCTCCTATGTGGGAAGACCTCCAGGACCAGACTGCCAATGGCATAATCAAGATACTTCCTTCTCCCAAGTTTTTTTTTCTTTTGTTCTCCTCTCTCTCTTCCTCTTAGACCAATACCTCCTTCTCTTGCTTCTCCAAGAATCACAGACTCAATTATTCCTCCTCCTGGCCTTCCTCCCTCTTTCTGCTTCTCCTCCCTACCATTCTGGGAAATGAGAAGTCACTAGGGTCACACTATCATCTTATTCTCCCTTGATATTCCTCCCCACACCCACATCTTATCGATTTACTCTTTTCCCAACTCTCATCTCCTCCTAAGGTTCTCCTCCTGTATCTGGAATCAGGAAGATCTAAAATTGAAGCCCAGCTTCAGACACTTGCTAATTCTATGACCATGTTTGTCTTGGTTTCTTCATCTATAAAATAGGGATGATAAAAGCACCAAACTCCTGGGTTGTTGTGAAAATGAAATAATATTTGTAAAGAGCTTTGCAAACCTTAGTTGCTAAGTAAATGCTAGCTATTATTATTATTATTCCATTCCTCACTCCTCTTCTCTGCCTTTCCTCATCCATCCTGCCCTTCCTCCTCCATCTTCTTGATCTTCCTTTCTCTTCTCCTTATTCTTCCTCCTCTTCCTGTGTTCTTTTCTCCTTTTCTCCTTACCCTTCTTTCATCTCCTCAACTGGTCTTCTGCCCACCTCCTCCTTACCCCTCTTTCCATTCTTTTAATGCTCTTTCTCTACCTTATTACTCTTACTCCTCATCATCCTTCCCATTGACCTTCCACCTCTCTAGTCTCTTTTCTCTTTTTTCCTTTCCTCTGGTCTCCTCCTCTTGGGCTTTCTCCCTCCTCCTCCTCTCCACCTTCTGGTTTTCTTTTTTTTTTCTCTTCTCTCTCCTCCTTGCTCTTTTCTAAAGAGGCTTGTAGTTGATCAACTCATCAGGCAGCCCTGGGTGGTGATAAGGAAGTCCTTATGCTTGCCAGATTCAGGAGCTGCCAACCATTTAAGTGGAGCTTGGAAGAAAGAAGGCAGGCAGGCACTGGGCTTAGCTCTTTAGTGATCAGTGTCCAGGAGAGCTGGATACTATTCAGAACTGTGTCTTTGACTCTCCCCAACCTCCCAAGGTCGTTGTTCTGGGAACCAGAAACTGGGCATCCAGGGAGACTAAAGGAGTTTCAGGTCACGGGGTAACTAAGAGGCTGTTTGTCTTTTGATTTTTTAAATAGATAATAGAGTGCCCTCCAAGCTTTAGGATTTTAGCAATGAGGAAGCTGGTGCTGGGGACAGATGGAAGGGGAAAAGAAACGCAACTGACTGTAATCTACTTGCTACCCTGGTTCAGAGTGGGGACTCAGCTGCCCCAGGCAGGAGAGTCTGGATCTTCCTCCCAGCCATGGATCTGAGACTTTGGTAGCTGCATTTTTTGCTTTGCCCAGATTCTCCACTTTAGGGCTTGGAAATCTCTTAACTTTTTTTATTTCTTTGTTCAATCCCAGGATCCCTCCAGGGTTTTGCTGCACCTTCTGATTGGACCATCCCCCTTCATTTGCAAGTGGCATTGTGTCATGTACCCTCTGGGGGCAGGGCAGCAGGGCCATTGGCAGAAGCAGGAAACACCAGCTTCTTAGAAAGAGTGCCACCAGAGGCAGGACAAGGTTACAAGGAAGACTGGGGACGGTGTGTGATGTAATTGGTCTCCACTCATTTTCAAAGGGAGCCGTGGAGGATATTCAGAATAGGAGGTAACTTTTTTGTTTTCTTGCTTTACCAAAAACTTTGCATGATTTGATGCCTGCAGTATTATTTGGATACTATAGAACTGGCATTATTTTCCCTTACTCTGAAGGGAAATTCAGGGGAATGAAATTGGGAGGGAAGGCAAGGAATTGTGGAACTTTTTTGGTGACTCTCGATAATTCAGTCCAGGTGAAGATGGGAAAGAAAACATGTGGATGTTTCAACAATGACTTTGTATGATTGGTTGGCAAAGGCCCAATTATGTTTGGCTTAAGAGTCGAATGACTGAATTTTTTTGAGCTTATATAGATTGACCACAATGGGAAAAGTCTGAAACTGCAGGGAGGGGAAAAAAAACCTACCTTGAGATGAGAAAGGTGCCCTGCTTAGTATATATTCTTGTTCTTGGTAATTCCAAAGGATTGAATATCAAAATCATTTCTTTTGAACAGGGGATAAAAAACAGAGAGACAGAGAGAGACAGAGACAGAGAGAGACAGAGACAGAGAGGTCTTGTGGGTGAGATAGAGAGGAAAAAGTTGTCATTAGTGATAGAAGATTTCCAATAATGAATAAGATTTCTAGTTTATGAGTTTCATTTTCCTTCCTAAAAGTTGTCAGTAACTCAAAGAAAGTGCTTTGCTTTGGTCCTGACCTATTAGTTCACTAGTGTATGAAAGTTCCTGTATGGAGACTCCCTTCATCCCTGCAGATAGTTTTAAATGTTTTCTTAGGGCACTGGTAAATAAAATTATTAGCTCTAGTTCTCATAGTCTATATTTGTAAGAGGCAGGACTTGCAATTAAGTATTCCTGACTCCAAGGCCAGACTATAATCCACAATACCAAGCTGCTTCTCCCTATTTAAAAATAGAGAAAATCATTATTATATATATATATGCTATATCAATTCTGAAAATGAACTTGGAGCAAAGTTTAATTTTCAGCTTTCTGCAAAGGAAGAGTTTATTAAATAAAGCCATACTGCAGAAAAGCTAACAATGGAAAGAGATATTTAGCCTACTCAACAGAATAAACCAATTCCAAGGAAATTTTTGTATTCTAAGATGACCTTTCTCTGGGCAATTACTATCAGTTCCTTACTTGAAAGTTGTAAAATTACATTTTAAAAACTGAAAATGGGTGCATCTAGGTGGCTCAGTGGATAGAGAGCCAGATCTGGAGATGGGAGGTTCTGGGTTCAAATGTAATCTCAGATACTTCCTAGCTGTGTGATCCTGGGCAAATCACTTAAACTCAATTGCCTAACTCTTATCTAGGAGGGTGCCTGGAAACCAAAAATTAGTATTGTTTCTAAGAATGTAGGTAAGAGGGGTTTTTTTTATTCAAAGATATTTTATTTTCCCAATTACCTGTAATAACAATTTTCAACATACTTTTTAAAAAATTATAAGATCCAAATTGTCTCTCTCCTTCCTTTTCCTCTCCCTCTTCCTAGGGAAGGTAAGCATTTTGATCTAGGTCATATATGTATTATCATGCAAAACATACTTCCATATTGGTCACTGTTGTAAGAGAATACTCACATAAAATCAAAACCCCAAGATAAATACATAAATAAAAGAATGAGAAAAATAGTTTGCTATGATCTGCTTCTGACTCCAACAGTTCTTTCTCTGGATGTGAATGGCATTCTTTGTCATGAGTCCTTCAGAATTGTCTTGGATCATTGTATTGTTGAGAGTAGCTAATTCTTCACAGCTGATCATTCCGCAATATTGCTGTTACTATGTGCAATGTTCTCCTGTTTCTGCTTATTTTGCTCTGCATCAGTTCATATAGATCTTTCCAACTTTTTCTGAAATTATCCTGCTCATCATTTTTTAGAACACAATAGTACTATTCCCTCCCCAACATATATCAAAATTTGTTCAACCACTCTCCATTTGATGAATATTCCCTCAGTTTCCTATTCTTTGCCATGGTAAGGGCTTATAAAAACAAAAACCATCTAAACATGGATTTTTCATTCACATTAGTGGTTGTACCCTCAATAAATTTACTTTTGTTGTTCATTCATTTTTCAGTCATATCTGACTCTTCACTTCTCCATTTTAGGATTTTCTTGGCAAAGGTACTGGAGTGGTTTTGCCATTTCCTTTTCCAGCACATTTTACAGATGAGGAAACTGAAACAAGCAAGGTTAAGTAGCCTTGCCCAGGGTCACAGAGCTAAGTGTCAGAGATGAACAGATTTGAACTTAAGTCTTCCTGACTCCTCTCCCAGTGCTCTCTCTACTCACTGTATCTCCTAGCTACCCAGATGTTAAATTTCTACTCTCTACCTAATAGGAAAAGATCCAAAGAATTGGAAATATACATATAGATACATGTATATTTATATTTATTTATATGCATATGTGAAAATTTGAAATTATAATGTTCAGAAAATGCTATATATAGAAAAGACTCATTCTGGGCATCTGATGGTGAGAGACAGTATAATGGTTATAACACTGACCTGATTTGAGTCCCAGCTCAAAACTGATTCATGGAATAACTTTTAATACCTTAATCAAGTTATGTCACTTCCTGGTACTCAGTCTCCTCATCTGTAAAATCAGGGGGTTGATGATCAAAAATTCTTTGCCACAGTTGTATCATGGACCATGTTGACTGGTGAATTGACCCTTTCTCAAAGTAATGATTTTAAATGTATAACAAAAAAGTCAATTTTTATTGAAATAAAAATGTAATTTTTTCCCATAAAAGTTTACCAGCCCCTTAAAATGTATCCATGAACTCTTTGGTAATCAATGGATCTCAGATGAAGAATTCCTGACCTAGATGGTGCTTAAAATGTCCTCTAGCTTTAATATCTAAAAAAAGTACCTCGCACAATTTGCTGGTTTGAATTGTGAATCTTGAATTTTTTGTGACTGTTATAGCATCCTTTAAGTGAAAGCATGGTAGTCATTTTAAAATATTCAACATTGTATTATGTCTCAGCCTATTAATTATTCAGAAGAAATCCTAAAAATAAACCATCTTTTGACTCTTGTACCCCCATTCAGCCATTATTTTCTCCTGACTGCTAAATTTCCATCATGTGTAATCTATGCCTCCTTTCTACACTTCCTTGCCCATTCATTCATCAACTTCTATAATTTAGTTTCTTTCCCTATGACTCTACTGAACCTAAACCCTCCAAGGTCATTAATGCACTTTATTTCAAAATCCACTGACTTCTTCTCAGTCTTCATCTTCCTTGACATTTTCTGTGGCACTAGACAATGACTCCCCCCTGGATGTTCTCTTCTCTGCTGTTTTCTGACAGCTGGACTCTCTCTTCCCTTGACTTCCAGAACCCTGATGACTTCTGGTGTTCTTGACTGACAGTTCCTTCTTGGGCTTTTTCCAATAAAATAATTATTTTTCTTTTTCCTCTTTTTCCTCTTACCCTTAAGGGTGGGCATACGCAAACCATTATTAGATTTGGATTCAGCAAGGAAGACCTAGGGCACCAGTGAATAGAACACTGGGTCTGGAGTTAGAAAGACCTGAGTTCAAATCTGGCCTCAGAAACTTTCTAGCTCTGTGACCCTGGACACTCTCTTTCCCCTTCCTCTTTGAAATTTCATCTTCCCATTGTTTTCATTATCATCTTTTCTTTATTACAAATTTCACTGCCAATTTTCATTCTTTACCATAGATTTCTTCCTCAAACTTCAGTCCCAAATTTCCTGTTGTTTACTAAACTTCTTCACCAGGATGTCCCACCAATACTTCAACTTGGATATTTCCAAAACTTCTCATCCTACCTCCCCATTGTCCCAACTTTGACATTTCTTTTGATGACACCATTATTCTCCAAGTTACCAGGGACTCTTGCTTTTCTCACATCCAATAATTCAAGTCCTATCTATTCTATCTTTACAATCTCTCTAGAATCTGTCCTTCTCTCTCTATTTGTAGCATTACACCCTTCATTCAAGTTCTCATCATCTCTCCCTTCTACTACTAGAGTAGTAGTATAATCCTAAGTAGGATTCTGGCTTCCAGACTTCCCTTCTACCATATGACTTTCAGGCAGATGCTGACATAATTTCCCTAAGAGAATTAGCCATTTCACTTCTTCCTCTCCCTGCCACACCTGAGGGCATTTTTCACATCACCCACCAGCAGCCCAATGGGAGCGCTTCCTTCCTCATCTGTCTGAGGTGAGGGGACAGCTCACATTAGGTGTGAGGGTTGCAGTTTGGGCACTTGGTCTCTAAGAGGTTTGCTCTCACTGATCTATAGCATAAAATTCAGTTTTCTTATTTTAGTATTCAACATTCTCCTTTATGTAGCTTCAGCATACTTTTTATGCCTTATTTCCTGGCATTCTCCTTTACTCACTCAATGCTTTAGTCAAACTGGACAATGAGCATTGTCTCCAGCACTTTCAAGTATATTGCCTTCCTTCTGTGCTTCAATTGGATGTCCTCCACTCATAACTAGCAGTTTTTTTTCTCTTCCTTCCACACCCAGTTCATGTACTACCCTGTCCATGACATCTTAGGTAGGTAGAATTGGCCAGTTCTCATGCTGTGAGCTCTTATATGGACTCAATTATCCTACAGTTTATTTCACAATTTTTAATGTATAGATCTCATTCTTTCTACCAAATTAAAAGCTTTTATCCCATTTCACTTATGTACACCCATACCTAGCACAATGCTTTACATACAGTAGATGCTTTAAATATTTGTTTGAATTTAGTAGATTATTTTTAGATTATTTTTCTAGATTATTTTCTAAATTATTTATTTCTCCTCTTTTCTTCTCCCTTGCTTCTATGTACTTTAGCCGTTTTATTGCTATGTTCTACTCTAATCAGTAGAAATGCATAGAAGAGAGAAAATTTAAGGCAAGGATAGTAGAATAAATGTTATACTTAGGGGTAATTTTCTTTAAAAAAAAAACCTCTATCTTTTGATGCAGTATCAGTTCTAAAATAGAAGAGTGGCAAGGACTAAGCAAGCAGGGGTTAAGTGACTTGCCCAGAGTCACACATGTAAGAAGTGTCTGAGATCAGATTCAAAATCAGGTCTTTCCAACTCCAGGCATGGTGCTCTATCCACTGTGCTAAACATTTTGAATCATTAAAGCATTATACAAACATCACCAATTACCATATAAATCTTAGTTTCTTTGTTTTGTTGTTCTGTTTTCTTCATTAATATAAGACTTTTCCTAACCCCATTTGGGTTTTCTTGGCAAAGATATTATAGTGGTTTGGCATTTTGTTTTCTAGCTCATTTTTTACAAATAAGGAAAACTGAGGCAAATAGAGTTAAGTGACTTGCCCAGGCTCAGACTGCTAGTAAATGTGTAAGACCAAATTTGAACTGTAGTCTTCCTAACTCCAGACCTAGGTGTCTATCCACTGCTCCACCTAGCTACTCTGTCAGCTTATTATTATAGTGTTATTGTTGTTATTTACCCATTAGGAAAATGAATGGTAGGAGAAGAAACCAAGCTATTCAAAAGGGGGAGAGATGGCAGGTGGGCAGCCAGAGTATTCTACTTGTAGCTTTGTGATTTCAGGAAAAAATGAGGAAAACTCCCAGCATGTTAAATAAATTCCCTATGACAAACTTGAGGTGGGGCATGAATGAGCTTTCTTCCAGATGGGCAGGTTTGGCTGAGTTGTAATTTACATGATGGGAGAAAGCATCCAAATGGATGACCCTAACTCCTGTTGGTTATTTGTCATTAATATGTAGATTTTAAATTTAAATTCTTGATTTTTATTTAAATAATTTCGTTCTTATTTATTTAAATTCTTAAATTGATTTAAATTTCAAATTTAAATTTTCATTTAAATTAAATAAATTTAAATTTACTCAAATTTATTACTATTAAAATTTTATGATTCAAATAGTATCAAGGAAGGCAATTTTATAATGGAAAGAGCTAAATTGAAAGGTTCTCCTCTGTGGATAGATTATTAAGTTTTCACTGTCTGCATTTATACATCAGAAAGCAAGCTACAAATCAGAGCATGATCAGTTGTTTTGATTATGGTCTAGGCTGAAGAAAGTGTTAAAAATTCAGGTTAAACTTGAAAGTGTATGTGTATACTTCCCCTCCCCACCAGGAGCCTGGTTGTTAAATATATACTCTAGTCCACCTCTACACTGTTCCATAAACATTGCTGGAGCTCAGAAGGAATGAGGTCATCACTAGACTAGAGGTCTGGTGACTAGTAATAATAATGAAGATGATGATAATAATAACTGGCATTCATATAACTTTTCAAGTCCAATATCTCATTTGGTATCTCATTTGTATGATGCTGGGTAAGTCACTTAACCCTATTTGCCTCAGTTTCCTCATCTGTAAAATGATCTGGAGAAGTAAATAACAAACCACTCACCACCAAGAAATTAAACTAAGAGACAGGAGATCTGATGTCTAGTCTCCTCTGTCTTGCCTGTGACTTCTTTCTAGGTTTTAGTTCCTCATCTGTAAAAGAAATGGGATGGACCTGATGACTAATAAGGTCCCCTTCCAGTTCTAATTAATGATGAACTACTTCTGCATGATCAATAATAAATAATTTAAGTTCTCCATGCCTCCATGCATATGGAACAAGGTTTCCATATCTATAAAATTATAAAAAGAATTTTATAGATATGCAAAGAGGTTTCCATATCTATAAAACATACTTCTAGTAGTTACTGTTGTTGTTCAGTCATTTGAGTTGTGTCTCACTCTGTATGACCCAATGTGGGGTTTTCTTGGCAAAGATATTAAAATGGTTGACCATTTCCTTCTCCATATCATTTTACAGATAAGGAAACTCAGGCAAACAGGGGTAAGTGACTTGCCCAGGGTCATCCAGCTAGTAAGTGTCTAAGGCCAAATTTGAACCTAGAATAATGAGTCTTCCTGACTCCATACCCAGAGCTTTATCCACTATACCACCTAGCTGCCTTCTATTAGTCATAGGATTCTAGTTTTGCAAATTTCCATGATCAGTGTGCAAAATTACTTTCTGAGCTGCTCTTTGATGTTATAAATCAAGCTAGAGAAATTGATCCTTTCAGAAACTATACATCTAAAAAAGAAAAAGATTCTGCTACAATCTTACCTTTCACCAGAAAAATTAAGTCATAAATTTAGTGTTGGAAACCATCTAAGACTAACTTTCTTATTTAATAGAGGAGGAAACTGAGGATAATGAGCTTGCCCAAAGCCAAAAGGGACAATACCTATTTGAAGCAGGATTTGAATCTGTATCTTCTGACTCTAGCACCAGAACTTTCTGTTGTACTAGAATGCCTTCCAAAGCACAATTCTCCAAAATGAGGCAGGCTGATGTAGACAATTGCTCACATGTGTCCCACAGGGACTCACCAAGCTCTAGGAGGAAGATTAATATGGTGGATGGGGTGGGGTGACGAGATGGAAAAGAACTCAAATCAAATAACTTAGAGAAACGCAGAGAAATAGGTCCCATCAGATAAAGGCAAAACCCGAAACCCAAGTGCTCTGTTTTCAGGGAGCAGCAGAGAATGATTTCCATAGCAGCCAAACCTGATCTTTCACCAACTCTTGAGTTAGGGAGTCAGCAGAAGTATTAGATGAACTTATCAGAAGGGTAACACCTTCATGTAACAGGTGTTCCTTGAGAAAGATCCGGGGAACCAAGAGCATGGTGGTCTGAGAAGCTGACATACCCTCTGAAGGGTATGAGTTGTCAATCCTCCCTGACCCCTCATTTCCCTGCATAGACATGTGGCGTTTNAAATTGGGACATTAATGCATTGCTGGTGGAGTTGTGAACTGATCCAACCATTCTGGATGGCAATTTGGAATCATACTCAAAGAGCAAAGAGCAATAAATGTTTATTGATAAACTAACTGCAATAGGTCACAGCTAGAGTCTCCTCCTTTTGAAAAGAGGGAACATAGGGACTGAGATCTAGAACAGGAAAGAACAATCCAGTCCAAGACTTTCTAAACTCTCAAAATGTTAAATGATTTTATAGGTAGGAAGCATCCCATGTGGGCTTTGACCTCGGGTGCTCTGATGCCAAGGGAAGATAGACATTTTTTAGCTCTTTTCTGGGGCTTAAGTATCACATTTGATTATTTTTTACAAAGATATTTATTTCTTGTAATAACAAATTTCCACACAAGTTTTCCAAAGTTATATGATTCAAATTGTCATCCTTACCTCCCTCCTCCTAGAGTTGGCAAGCCATTCAATCTGGGTTCTACCTGTATTATCATAAGCACCATATTTTAAGAGGGTCATGAACAGGCTGCCATCCAAAGGAAAACCATTGGGACGGTGAGCAGTCTAGCAATGAAATCTTTTCATAGGAATTTGACAACCTGAGGAAATTTAGCCATTTGAAGGGAAAAGACTAAATAGGACCAAGCATTAGCTTCCATCCTTAGGGGTAACAAGATGGTACAGTGGGAAAAGCACTGGGACTGGAATCAAGAAGACTTATCTTCTTGAGTTCAAACCTGGCCTCAATCATTTTTACGATCTATTTGACCCTGTGCAAGTCACTTAGCCCTGTTTGCCTCAGTTTCCTCATCTGTAAAACAAGCTGGAGAAGGAAATGATAAACCACTATAGTATTTTTGTCAAGAAAACCTCAAAGAGAACCATGAAGAGTCAGACACAACTAAATAACTGGAGAGCAATGATAACAATTGTCTTCAAATATACAACTAGGTATAAGGAAATGGACCACTTCTGGGTTATTCCAGAAGATGCAATTAGACACAGTCAAAATGACAAAGGCCCATATTGGATCAAAATAAGGAAGTTCTTTCTAATTAGTAGAGCTGTGCAATGTGTCCAACAGGCTGTCATGGGAGGTAATAGTAATAATTTTTATTTTTATAGAGTGTTGTATGGTTTACACAGTTCTTTTCACACACGTTCTCTGACTTTTATAATAGCCCTGGGAGGTAGACAGGTAGTCATTAGCTTCATCTTACCAATCAGATATCTGACTTGAGAATAAGTGACTGGACTGGTCCCAGAGCCAGTCTTCAGGTTCCTAGCTCAGGATTCTCTCTTCCCTGCTTCATACATTCCTTTTCATCTAGGCCAGTGATTCCCAAACTGGGCGCCACCACCCCCTGGTGGGTGCTGCAGTGATCCAAGGAGGCAGTGATGGCCACAGGTGCATTTATCTTTCCTATTAATTGCTATTAAATGTTTTTTAAAAAATTAATTTCCAGGTGGCTAAGTAATATTTTTTTCTGGAAAGGGGGTGGTAGGCCAAAAAAAGTTTGGGAACCACTGATCTAGGGTATTAAATTGGGAGCTTAGATGAACATATGTTTGGGGTTGCAACAGATGAATTTCCTTATTGCTTAGAAGATTGGATTCTAGAATATCTCCTGTCTCTTTTGATTTAAAAATTCTATGATTCTCCTTTATCTCCATTGAGCTAATGACTTGCCAAACTTTGTCTCTTCTTTCATCTCCATCTTTTCAACACAGTGTCAATTGCCACATTTTTAGACCAGATCCTTGTTATATCTTAAACCTTGATTTGTTCAAAAGCCTTTTAATCTATTCTCTCTGGATCTAATCTCTCTCACTTCAGATACTTCTCTTTCCCTTTCTTAAAGATTTCATTTTTATCCTGTCCTCTTGCACAAGAATCTGCAAAGACTTCAGAGGACTTACTACTACTGCCAGGCACAACTCCCAGGATTCAAACTTGTTCAAGTCTATATATCCGACTTTTTTCCTTTAGGACTTTCAATAATAATAATTCACATTTACATAGCACTTTAAGGTTTGCAACATGCTTTTCCAATATTATTGTATCCTATCCTGGCAATGAACCTAGGAGAGAGGTGCTATTATTATCTATATTTTACAGATGAGGAAACTGAGGTGAGATAGTAGTTAAGTGACTAGCTTGGGATTACCCAGCTAGTAATTGTCTGAGACTAGATTTAAATTCCAAGCTTTCCAAATCCAGGTCCACTTCTCTATACCCTATACCAAATAACTGTCTCTCACTATATTAAATGAGTATTTTTACTATTTCCACAGAGTTCAAATTCACTCCTGCTTCATTGCAGGCCAGTAGAATATAAATTCCTTGAGGATAAGACTGTCTCATTTTTGTATCTGTTTCCCCTAATGCCCCTAGGTTCATCTTCCTGAGTTCAAATCCAGGCTCAGACATTTACTAGCTATATGACTCTGGGCAAATCATTTAATCCTGTTTGCCTCAGTTTCCTCAGGAAATTACAAACTACTCCAGTATCTCTGCCAAGAAAATCCCAAATGGGGAACTGACAAAGAGTCTGACACAGCTGAAAAACAACTAAACAATAACAAATATCCTCATACAGATTCTAGCAATATAACAGGGAATTATTTTAAAAATTTTTAATTTATTTAAATTTATTTGTTTGTTTAAATTTAATTTATGTATTTAAATAAAATGGTAATTGATTGATCAATTGCCATGGTGTTTTTATTTTCCCTTTCTCTCTGACCAGATTGTTCTTTCTTCTTCTCTCTGCCTATCCAAATCCCAAAATTTTTCAAGGTTCTCTATACTCCAAAGCTTCTCAAGTGGATATGAATCTATTCTTTCTTTGTACTATTTCAAGGTCACATCTATTGGCCCCTTAATCATGTTCATATTCTCTCTCAGGGACAAAATTTATTCTTTTGTACCTTTAAGGTCATGGCTAAATGCTAAGTACATAGAAGACACACATGTCTATTCATCAGACATATGTTTGCCTATGATGTAATTAGTATGGATACTCCCTGTAATAAGCCAAGCAGTTTCACATACATAGTTTGTTGGGTTTTTTTTAGGTAAATCAAATCACTCTTTGTCTTAGACAATGATCTTCATGAGTCTCTGTGGTCAAAAAATAATTTTTACCTACTAGGCAACATTCTGGTGAAGAGCTTCCCTGAGATTATCCAGTTTAGAATGGAGAATTTGGCTTTAGGGAGGCACCTAGGTGGCTCAGTGGATTGAGATGCAGGCTTAGAGAAAGGAAGTCTTAGGTTCAAATCTGGCCACATTTTCCTATCTGTATGACCCTGAGAAACTCACTTAACCTCCACTGTCTAGCCCTTACCACTCTTCTATCTTGGAACCAATACACAATATTGATTCTAAGATGGAAGGTAAAATTTTTTTAAAAAGAAGAATGTGTTTTCAGGCCCTATTCTCAAGGCTTTCTAGATTGGTAGGATCTGCTTCAGCTTACATTCCAATGGCATACTCTTCAAGAATATCAAATCACATCCATGTCACATTGAGGCATCAAAGTTGAAAGATACAGTGAAGAGCCCAATATTTGGAGTCAGAAGAAATCTTAGTTCTATTTCTGCCTCAGTTTCCTCACCTATAAAATGTTGAAGTTGGACTAGATAGCTGACAAGTACTTTTCCAGCCCCAAATCTCTAATCCTATGATCCTAAAAGTTGTAAAGAATATGGTAGGTATGACAGATGGATTGACAGATTTGTGTTTAAAATAATCTATTTTATGAAAAGAGATTTTTAAATATGGGTTTTAAATATTTTTAGGAGCATCAGGCATGTAATTGTTTAAATTTTTAGTTGGAGTAGATGCAGGTTTATTAGCATTTCACAATATGAATTATTAAGCATGTAATATTAAAACTACTAAGGACCTTAGAGATCTGATGTAATGCTTTTAAAAAGGAGGAAAGGGGAAAGTGATTTGTTGAAGAAGACCCAGTGAATGTTGACCACAATCAGGACTCAGACCCAGGTCTTCCAGCTACAAGATGTGTATTCTTTATATGACATTTTGATTCAGAGATCCTGAATTTGGAATCTCCTTGAGGGCTAAATGCATTTGGAGTCACTGCACCAGAATTCAAATCTCTTCTTTGCTAATTGCTGCCTAAGAGATTTTGAGCAAGTCATTTTGTCTCAATTTCCACATGAATGAGAGGGATTGGACTAGAAGACATTTGTGTTCCTTTCAGCTCTAGAAGTACAATCCTATAAATACATGAAATAATAGATTGAACAGAATCTGCTCTGATATTTTCAATGAGCCATGATTTCATCAGGGTAAATGCAACCTCCAATGGTCAGCAACATCCCATTCAACTTTTCAACTGACCATAAAAACCCACCATATTCAAGAAATTCAATTGAATTCAATAAACAATTATCAAGTACCACCATGTAGAAAGCATCCTACTAGCTAGGAACTAAGACAAAAGAAACAAACACTTTTGGCCCTCAAGTCGTTTCTAGCCAATTCAATAAAGACAATCAATAAGCCAGAATAATTGGCCACATCTAATAAGATTATTGTTTTTAATGGTGCTGGACCTGTGATTTAATTGGTACAGGAAACTTTTGGTAAAGTATTTCCCCTATCAATATATGCTTAGAAGACTGGACCTAGAGTTAGCAAGACATGAGTTCCAATCTGATCTTTGTCACTTACTAGCTGTGTGACTAATCATTTATTTCTGCCTGCCTCAGTTTCCTCATCTGAAAAATGGGAATAATAATAGCACTCTAACTTCAAGGACTGTGATTTAGAAAGTGTTTTGGAAACCTTACAGTACTGTTTAAGTACTAGCTAATATTATTGTCCAAGGAGGAACTAGAATAGATGGTGGCCTTTGAGGTCCTCTTCAGTCCTGAGATTCCGTGATTCTTGAGACAAAGCCTCATATTTCCCTTAATCAAAAGAGTTTCATTTTGTGAAGCTTTGATTTATTAGAAGTAACTTTCTGATTTGAGAACAAAGAACTATTTGAACAAACTCAGATGTTTCTACAATATTAAATCCTTGGGGAGTGGGGAGAGATGCTTTTGTTTGGATTATTTGTTTTGGTTGAGATTGGACCCGCTATTTCACAGATGAATAAAGAACTCCTAGTCAGATAACCCCATCTACCAATGCAAAACTACACTTTATAGTCTGAAGGGTTTGATGAGGGTACTTGAAAATTAAATGAGCTTCTCATAGATAGCCTATTGGCTAGGTCAGTTGAAAGCAAACTATAGAAAGTCCTACCAATCTAAAAAGTCTTGTGGAAAATGCTTCATTACATTATTCAGAAAACTTAATAATTATTATATTGTTTGACTAGAATGTTTCTCTGACCTGAGTAACTCTCCAGAAATAGCTATGAGGAATCCTGGGATCCCCAAGACCCACCCTAAACATTATGTTGAAGGTCCACTCACCCAAGTCTTTTTTTGGTGGGGGGATCAACCAAGCTTGAGCTTCTGCTTCCAGTTCCCCTTGTATTTTGGCTTTGCATGAATTTTGTTGAATATTTATATTTACTGATATTCATCTCAAGCTACTTTGCTTTCAAATTGCCCTCTCAGCAAAATTGCTTAACTGCATATTTGGAGTTCATTTGTGGGTACTCTTATCTATATCCTACATAATGTAAACTTTCTAGAGCCTGGAGGATAAGGAGCCACCCTTTCTTTCCAGCTCTCTTCCTACCAAACAACTTGATAAATTCCTTTCTAAACCTATTTCAGATTTTGGGATTTGTTCTCATGAACTCCAATCTTCAGAAATGGGCCAAATGTAAATTCCGCCCAAGTTTCAACATTGTTAAATCCAAAGACTTATAGATTCACAAAGCTATCGCTCTGGTACAATTCCTCTTCACCTCCCATACAAATTATTGCCATACCTTCTCATAGGATAATCTTGGCTGGACTTCCTGCTAAAGATCTCTGTCCACTCCAATCTATCTTTCAACCAACTATCAAAATGTTCTTTCTAAAGCACAGGCCTGACCATATCAGTCCCCTTTGTATCCAAACTCAATAAACCCCAATTATTCCTTGTTGTTTCCAACATCAAATGTAAAATTATCTGTGTTAGCAGGTAAAACCCCTTACAATCTGCCTCCTTCTTACTTTTCCAGTCTTTATTCTCCTGCAACCATTCTAAGATTCATCTATACTGCTGTTCCTCACATGCAACTCTCTCTCTCTCTCTCTCTCTCTCTCTCTCTCTCTCTCTCTCTCTCTCTCTCTCCCTTTCTCCTACTTCCTATATTCCCTGACGTCCCTTGAAACTCAGTTCAAATCTCTTCTTTCCTGGTCTTCCCTTCCCTACCTTTACCCCTAATGCCTTCCTCCTTATATTGTATATATCTTAGCTTTGTTTAATTGCCTATATGTAGTTTCTCCCATTTGAATGTTGGTTGTTTAAAAGAAAATACTTAGTTTTTACCTTTCTTCGGATATCCCATGTCTGGCATATAGTTGGTACTTAATAAATGTTTAATTGATTGAGGCAATCTAAATTCAAATGAGCTTTCTATGGATGCCAAATACAATGTTTATTTACATTGAGCTTGCAGTTTCCTTTATATGAGCTGTATATATGAATGATACTTACCCATCTGGTCATTGGAGGAATCACAGACTTTCATGGTTAGGATAAAACTGTTTACTTTACAAATGAGCTAACTTAAGAGAAAGAAGTGTCAAATGACTAGTCCAGGGCCATGTGTCCAGTATATTTCAGTTGCAAGGCTTGAACCTAGGTCTTTTTGCCTGATACTATTTCTCTTTCCATTTTATTTAGGGAGCCAAGTGGTTAAGTGACTTACAAAATGCCACAAAATTAGCATATGCCTAAGGCAAAACTGGAACTTGGGTCTTCTTGCCTAAGTTCATTTCTCTCTCCATTTCTCACAATCATTTGTTATTAATTAACAAATAAGTTTTTACTTATTTAAACTCTTCATTTTTGGATAATTTTTCTTCCTAAAAATTTAAGATGCTTTTCATTGGGTTCAAACTCAATACAACTGATTATCTAAAATTATGGTGAAAGAATTGAAGGATTGGTTTTCCTCAATCCTTGACTCAAAATAATCATCTTGTTTATTTTCCATCAGCTACTTCTGTGGCCAGCATGTAAAATAATCTAACAGGAACAAAGGTCTCCTCCAAATGTGAATCATGGTAGCTAAGGGATGAGCAAACAGTCCATGTACTTTGCTTAGAGGGCAAATGAACAGTTATGTGCTTTTAACCCTGGTCTCTCATAGCAGGCAGAATAATTCCTACTGAAAGCTGGCAACATGAGTTCAGCTATCCTGAAGGTGGAGGCTCTAGATGCGGAACGTTTGGTCCGGATTCGCTGGGACGATGGAGAAGAGTCTCTCTACCCTGCTGTCTGGCTGCGAGACAATTGCCAGTGCCCTCGTTGCTACCTGGATTCTGCAAAAGCTCGTAAACTCCTCATTGAAGCCCTTGATGTTAACACATGGGTCAAGAACTTGACTTTGCTCAGCCAAAGAAAGGTATTTCTCTCTTTAAACTTTTTTTTCCTCACCTTTAAAAAAATAAGGAAAGCTAATTCAATTCTAAGGCCAGAAAGTTGGACTCTACCAATAGGTCTTAGAATTAAATTGTACGAAATGTAAATATTAATAAATGTTTAAAAAAAAGAATTAAATTGTAGGCATAGAAAAGGATGCTAGAGAACAGTTAGTATATAGGTTTGGACCCATTTTTATGAGATGATCCCCTTTGCCAATCTGACAAAGCCAATGGAGCCCTTCTCAAAATCATATTTTTTAAAAATGAAGGAAATTCCAAATTTTAATTAGAGATTAGTGTAGGTGAGATGGTATTTTTTCCCTCTCCAATTTCACAGAGCCTTTGAAATCTATCCATTCAGCAATGCAACCTAGACTAAGAACCCTTGAGCTAACCTAACTTTTTCCTTTTTTGAGTTTGAGGAAATCAATTCTTAGAAAGGTTATTCTGTTCCAGGTGTGGTTTAGACTAGATGGATCCCTTTCAATTCCAGAATTCCATGCTTCTGTGTAAATGATTACTATAAGGACACACTTGTAGTAAAATACATAGCTGGGACTAAAACCCAAATAGCTTGTCTCCTAAACTTAATTATCACATGGTTTGGCTACTTTTCTGGTTTCTATAGTTACCCATATGCCCTTTCTTTACCATGCACCACTTATTATTGAAGTGGACTCCTGGCAAGGAGGGAAAGTTATACCAGGCTCTATTGTCCATCTCTCAGGCCTCTCTTTGACTCAAGGACTTTACTGCTAATATTTATAAATTCGCTTCCAGCACTCCCTCACTCCCCTCCCCAACCCTGACCTCACAATGATACCAAAGACTTGGATAAACGAACAATAGGTTTCACACAAAAATTGAAGCCATATGCTTTCACGGATATAGACAATCGGAGAAGAGATAGGAGGCTATGTCCTAATCAGATCAGATCTTTAACTATAACCAGAACCCTAACACATGTCACTGAACATCCTAGACACACGGATTTCTCGTCTTTCTTTAACTGTACCTATCCTCAGAAGCAGAGCGGCACAACAAAAAGAAAACAAATTGATAGCCAGAAGATCAGAGTTCTTGTTCTGACTCTTGCCACTAACAAATCTTATGACCTTATGGAAGAGACAACCCATTTCTGGATCTCAGTTTTCTCATCTGCAAAATTAAAGATTGGGACTAAACAAATTCTACACTTGCATGCTAAAGAGTAATTTGGTTTATTTTTCAAATCTGAAGATATTGGCTAAATTTCTCAATTCTCCAACTTTTTTTTACAGTAATTACAGAACAAACTCACAACTCTGAAAAGGCTTGAACCAGATTGAAATGTAACTGGGAAATGTTTAACAAAATAAATAAATATACAATACAACAAAGATAACACTAATGGATGATTTTCTAAGTCAACATATGATCTCAGTCAACTAGGATCTGTTTTTATTTAAGTTTGACACTAATATTATAGGGTGCTACAGTATCTAACGGCATACAAATCCATATCTGTTTACTGTGTTAAAAGGTACATATCACGTGGCCTGATGAGCATGTTAGTGATTTCGAGGCAGATTGGCTAAAGAAAAGATGTTTTTCCCAAAAATCCAGAGCCAAACTCCAAAAAGAATTGTTTTTGCCAGGTAAGTGTATTTTTAAATCTATTCTAATCTTTAAAATCCTGTTAGAGTCCACCAGAAATCTCCAAATATCTGATAAAAATGTGGTTTTCTAAAGAGGATTTACTATGTTTTTTGGTATGAGGTCATGTTCAGTCGTGGCCAACTCTTCTTGACCCATTTATGGTTTTCTTGGCAAAGATACTGGAGTGGTTTGTCTTTTCCTTCTCCAGCTCATTTTACAGATGAGGAAACTGATGTCATCAGGCTTAAGCAACTTGCCCAGCATCCTGCTAATAAGTGTCTAAGGCTGGATTTGAACTTAGTTAATCTTTCGATCTCCAAGCCCAGTGCTTTATCCACTGTGCCACCAAGCTGCTCAAAGAATAAGGTACTCGTGTTTGGGCAAATAATGGTTATTCAAGAAACCCACAAGAAAGAAAGGGAACCCAGATCTAACAGCCTCCAAGGACTGGTCTCATCTCTGTCCATTCCTTTAATGAGGGCAGTACCATAAAGAAGAGCATAAAAACGTAACAGCAAACAGTTCCTACCCTCAAGATATTTATTAACTGGAAGACAACTATAGAGGCAATTTGGCCCCAACTGACATTTCTAGCTTTGTTTATTGCTATATACAAGACTACCCTCCATTCCTCAGACATGCCCTTTTCTGAGCAGTCTTCTATTTGCTCATGATCATTCCTCATGCCTGGCTCACCCTTAACTCCCAGTTGCACCTCCCCAGTTCCTACCAATCCTTCTAGGTCCAACTTGTAATGCCATCCCAACCTAACGTACTTATCTCTAAAATGCTTTCACATTGCTCTTACAACAATGGCCAAAATAAAAGTGTGTTTGGCATAATAAAAAAGAATTAATAATGCAGAATTAATAATTATTAATTAATATTACTATTATTTAATTTATTATTAATTTATAGCAAATTAATAAAGCAGAATTAATAATTCAACTTTTTTAATGAATACCTTCCCAATTCATCTCTCTGTTGTTGATCTGTCTGCTTCTGCCCTCTCTCTTCCTAGCTTTATGTCTGATGATAATCTAGTTTTAATTTCCAGTGCAAACCTTTTGTTGGCAGAGAGCATCAGTAAAAACCAGGTTAGGAAAAGGTGGACTTTGATGTGCGAAAAATAAACTTTCATTAATACTATGGACTACTACATGGTATAGCAAATAGAGGACCAAATCCAGAGGCAGGAAGATGTGAGTTCTAAACTAGCCTCACACATTAACTTGCTGTGTTGCCTTGGGCAAGTCATTTAACACCAATTGCCCAGCCATTGCCCCTCTTCTACTAAGACAGAAGGTAAAGTTTTTTTTTTCTTTTTTTAACTGTGTGAACTTCTCTGTGTGTTGGTTTTCATAGTACTTTACCTTCAAAAGAATTGGCATCAGTGAGAACTATTTGTGCTTACTTAAACTTTCCTCTCTGGCACAATTTCCCATGTATAAAAACTAAGAGGTTCGATTCAGTGATCTCTAAGCCCCTTTCCAATATCAACATTCTGATTCTATAGTTTCAGTCAAAACAAGTATTTTGACTAACTGAATGACATGATGGAATAGAATAACTGGTGCCAATATATTATTTTTATTTTTCCTGTTACTATATCATTATTAAGGACCACCATGTTAGGGCTTAAAAATTTCTCTAAGAAGCCCTTCCCCTAATTTGACCTTAATTTGAATGAAAACATTCTCTTGATTTTATTTACTTTTTATCAGTTTCGACTAATAAGAAAAATAAGAATGTAATTGAATAATAAAAATAAATATAAAAGAATAATAATTGAAAAATAAGAAAGCTCACTTTTTTATTCCTTCAGCTTATAGTTTTCAACTATTGTAAAATGCAGGCATGGTATGCTCAGATTTCTTAGCCATTATGATTTCATTTCTATGAGTTGACATTTCTTATATGATCAAAAAGAAGATGAATTGCTCACATAGAGAGAAAAAAGGCATAATGCTCTGGTCTGTTGCTATCCTTCAGAGCTGAAGAGAGACTGAAAAAGGCAATGAACATATGGAATGGGCTGCTAGTACATGATCCTTTGACACAAAAATATCACAAATTCACTTTTAGGTGGTTCAGTGAAAACACTGGATCTGCAGTCAGGAAGACCTAAGTTCGAATTCTGCCTCAGATATTTACTGGCTGTATGACCCTGGGCAAGTCACTTAACCTTTATATGCCTCCATTTTCTCATCTATAAAGTGAAAATAATAATAGCACCTGCCTCCTCCTAGGGTTGTTAGGAGGATATTATGATATTTGTTGTTGTTGCCTTAAAAAGCTTTACAAACTTTAATATTTTTGTTGCTCAGCCATTTTCAGTCTTATCTAACTCTTTGTGACCTCATTTGGAGTTTTCTTGACAAATGTACTGGCATGGTTTGCCATTTTATTCTCCAGTTTATTTTATAGATGAGGAAACTGAGGCATACAGTGTTAAGTGACTTCCCCAGGGTCACACAACTAGCATCTGAGGCCAGATTTGAACTTGGATCTTTTGGACTCCAGCACTATATCCACTGTTCCACCTAGCTGCCCCTTTGTAAACCTTATAGCACTTTATAAACACTAGCTGTTATCATCATCATCATTCCTAGAGGTAGTATGTTTGTTATCATTGTTGCTGTTGCTAGCTGTCCCTCACATCCCAGGTGGATTGAATTGCAAAGTGGACAATACTTCCCTAAAGACTCATAACTTGGGGCTACAAAAACATTGGGAGAATTTCCTAAGAAAACTAGTACTTTGCATTGCATGGCTCTGCCTCATTGATCTCTCCCCCTCCAGCACACCTACCTCTTCAGTTGTAGGAACAACAATAAAGAGAACTTCCCCACCCCCAAAAAAAAAAAAAAACTCCAGCCTGAATCACAAAAAAACACCATGAGTCTTTCTGATTCCAGGGCTGGCATTCTATCCACTGGGCCATCTAGCTAATATAGGTTTAATAAGGTATAGTAACATGCTTTCTAGTACCATCATAATGTAGCAAAATAGGAATGATACAATTTTTCATTTAAGCAATGGAAAAATAAAATCATGTTGACAGAATATAAACCAGAACAGTAAGAAGATAAAAAAAGGTCGCGCCTATCAGGACACACTGAAAAGCCTGGGCTCTGAATTTTAAAATATATTTCTAAGTCATAGAATTTATAGGTTAAAGAAGAAACAATGGTCCCCTTTTACTATGGATTTATAGGCTTTTATTTTTCAATCTTATTACATGACTTAACACTTTCTTCCATCAAACATTCATACTCCATAATTAGAATACAGATCAGTACATTTATAAAGGATCCTCCAGTAAAATTCTACTTTAATGCCTCATCACGATGAAAAGATAATCCTGGGTTCTCAGTGGCAATGGTAAGCAGAGTACAGACTCTGACAGGTCCTACCAAGCAGGAAAAGTAATGGTCCAGCAATGGTCTAGATGTGCATGGAGTGAGGACCAGCCTAGAGGTGCATCACTAGGGTGAATTCAAAAGACATTTATTAAGTAGTTACTGTGTGCAAAGTATGGAGGATCTCATGCCCAAATGTAGTGGCTCCCTGCTCCCTGCCCTCCTCCATACCCCACAAGGAGCTTGCATTATGATAGGAGCAGACCACATAAACATTGAGAAATAAATCTGATTATTTGAAGAGAAGAGGAAGAGGAAGCCCCTCTAGCTGTGATGAGCAAGGAAGGCTTCAGAGAGGAAGATAATGATGAGAATCCTGGGAGGCAGAGATGAGAGGTGGTTGCTTTGAAGGCCTGGGAAACAGCTGGTAGGAATAAATGGAGCTTAGGAACAAAGTGTTAAGTTTAGAAAACTACTCTTAGTCCAGTTTAGTTACAGAGTATTCTGGGGAGAATTATGAAATAAGGCTAGAAAAGTGCAATTATGGAAGCCTTTCATGGCTAGAATGAGGAGGTTTTTATTTTGTTCTAGTGGCGATACGGAGCCACCAAAAGTTTTTGATTGGAGGAGTAACTTCTGCATTAAGGTTATCATGTTTGTTTTGCATGATCACACCTGTATAACCTAGACCAAACTTCTTGCCATCTCAGGGATAGGAGAAGGGAGAGAGAGAAGGAATTTGGGACTCAAAATTTTGGGAAATAAATGTCAAAAATTATCATTACATATAATTGGGGAAAATAAAATATTATATTTTTAAAAGATTATTATGGCAACCTCATGAAAAATAGATTGATGAAAGGAGAGGTTGGGGGAGGGTAGAAAATCATTACAATATCCAGGCAAGAAGTGGGAAGACCCTGACCTAGAGTACAATGAAAAAAAAGAGAATTTTCTATTGTTTATTAAATGGTTCTATAACAATATAATTACTAAAATTTAATAATTAAGTATAGGGAATTGGGTAAAATGAGAAGAGTGAAGGGTAGTTCTGTGGTTATAAACCTGAGAGACCAAGAAGACAGTTATGTCCTTCACTAAAATATGAAAGTTTGGAGGAGATATAGACTAAAGTGGGGACGTAAATAGTTCTGTCTGAGTCCCAGATGGAGCTGGTTGGCATACTGGATAGACATTTAGAGACAGGAAGAGCTCAATCCAAATCTGGCCTTAGGCACTTTCTAACTGAACTATTATGGGCAAATCATTTAAGTTCTCCACCAGTCTCAGTATCCTCAACGGTAAAATGAGGGACTTGGATTCGATAGCCCCTAGGAGCACTTTCAGCTCTAAAACTATAGGTTTCCTCCAGAAGGAAATTTCCAATGATGATAAGGTAAGATGTTGGGTGATAAACGTTTTGGCAATAGCAATTCACAAAGATGATCTGGTAAATGGTAAGTAGCTTAGAGATTGCTATCTCTAGAGGAAGTACTAACACTGATAAAGTCCATTCACTAATTGGTAAATAGAAGAAAAGTAAGGAAAAACAAACCCTTAAGATACTTACTTACTTCACCATCTATAAATTTATTAATATTTATACTAATAATATTACACTACTATACTAATAATTCATACCATTAAATTTAATTAATTAATTTAATTAACATATATGCCAATAATATCACACTATTATACTAATAATTCATACAAATAAATTTAATTAATTAATTTAATTAATATTTATGCTAATAGTATTATACTATTATACTAATAATCCATACTAATAAATTTAATTAATTAATTTAATTAATATTTATATGAATAGTATTATACTATTATACTAATAATTCATACTAATACATTTATAGATGGTGAAGTAAGTATTATATCTTAAGGATTTGTTTTTCCTTACTTTCCTTCTTTCATAGATGGCAACAAATATTCATATATTCATAGTAATAAAATTATAGATGGTAAAGTAAGTACTGGATCTTATGGGTTTGTTTTTCCTCATTTTCCTTCTTTCAGAGATGGTAATAAATATGAATACATTAATATATTAATATTAATAAAATTATAGATGGTGAAGTAAGTATTGTATCTTAAGGGTTTGTTTTTCCTCACTTTCCTTCTTTCAGAGATGGCAATAAATATGAATGCATTAATATGTTAATATTAATATTAATAAAAGTATAGATGGTGAAGTAAGTATTGTATCTTAAGGGTTTGTTTTTCCTTAATTTCCGTCTTTCTCTTCTTATAGATTAAGTAATGGGTTGGCAAAAAAGGAATGGGCAAACAGGAATGGGCAAGGGGCTTCCCCAATTTTCCATCTTGAAGCCCTGGCATGTTGGTTTCTGGCTCTTGGGCAAGAAGACACTCATGCTTCAGCCAATAATTTTCATGGCCAGATATAATTTTTGCCAGTGACAAGGAAAGTGTCATGAGTTGCAAAAGAAAATCTTTCTGCCAAAGAAAATTAGCCTTTCTACCAAGGGTATGCTGATCCTTGACTTTTTATAAGAAGTTCATTCTGATTAACTTTTAAAACTAGCCTGGTCTTAATTCAGTTATTTAAGTGTGTATAAGATTCATTGATGTGGGTACTTTCTTCAACAATACCGATCTTGACGCATCTCTCAAATAAATACTCAATAAAGGGTCTACCCGAGGTGCTCAGGGGCTTTCCTCTAGTCTAGGTGTCTCTCAGACAGGGCCATAAACATCCAATAGGTCCATAGATCAATTTGGAGGGGGGCATGAATTGGGGTGGGGAAAATTGTTTTCACTAACTTCTACAAAACTTTAGCGTTTCTTCCAATTACAAATGAAGGCAACCAACATTATTCTGAGGACTACACAGCCTCCATCAGAGAACTAAAAGGATCCATGGCACATAAACAGTTAAGAACCTCTGCTCTAGTCTTTTGATATCACATCGGTACCAATGGAAGCCAGAGGATATCAAGAAGTTATTCCCTTTCCTTCTTAGTAATTATCAGCCTGACAACATAATAGTTTAGAATATAGAATCATGACTATATGGTACCAAATTCCTGGCCCAAAACTAAAATTGCCATTCAAAGATTTGGAAACAAAGTTTTTTGCTGAATATCGCCAATGTTGTGTATATATATATGAATGGAAGAGAGAGAGAAGTTCATTTCTATTTAGAAATGCAAAATTTCCATTATACAGTCAAAATGATCAGTGCTTAATGCGTTTTGCAGAATAAGGGGAAAAATCTGTATACTGTGTGATGTTCCATATGTGACCCTAAATCCATATGTTTGACTCTTTTTTTCCTAATTGCCAGAAAGCTAACATGTTTTTCCTATTTCTTTGAAATGGCACTGAAATATTTCAAGTTAAACCCTGACTTTAAATGGATCATTTTATTACAAATTGAAATTTGTAAGGCAATTCCAATTTCTTTCCAAAAGACTCTCTTTGTAGAAGTGTGGATTGTATAATGGAAAGAACACTGGGCACAGAGTCAAAATAGTCCAAAGATTTGAGTTTGAGTCCTCATTCTGTCCCTTAAAATCTATTCCTGCTTAGGCATAGTATGCTATAAAGGACATTCTTGTGCAGCTGTGTTGGTGTTCAGTCATTTTTCAGTCCTGTCTGACTCTTCATGACCACACTTGGGATTTTCTTGGCAAAGATACTGGAGTGGTTTACCATTTCCTTCAAAAGCTCATTTTACAGATGAAGAAACTGAGGCAAGCAGGGATTAAATCTTGCTGACAGTCACACAAACAGTAAATTTCTGAGACTAAATTTGTCTGGGACCAGCTGAGTCCTTCCAACTCCAGGCCCAGTATTCTAACTACTATGCCACCTAGCTGTGCAGGAATAGGCTGAACTAAAATGGTAGCCTCTGAGATCCCTCTGTATTATTTGAAAATCACTTCTGTCCTTTCTCTCCTTTTTAATTACCAGAAAAGACCTCAAATATAAATCAAGAATTTCATAAAAAATGATGAGACTAAAATATATATGATTTGTTCCTTTCCTTTTTTACTTTTTCCAATCTGATGGCTTCCTTTTAAATTACAGCAAATACATTAATTTTAATAAAATTGGAAGAACAGCTAAGTGGCTCAGTAGATAGATAGCCAGACCTAAATTTAGATGGGAGATCCCATGATCAGGTTCAAAACCAGCCTCAGAAACCTACCTATGTGAACCTTGGCCAGTCACTTAACCTTAATTGCCTAGCCCTTATTGTTCTTCTGCCTTGGAACTGCCCCGTGGTATAGATTCTAAAACAAAAGGAAAGAGGTTTTATTTAATAGAATAAAACAAAATAAAATTGGAAAAGCAAAACTGGAGCACTTTCTTACCCTCCTGCTTTCTTCTACAAGTGCCCTATGTAGGAAGGGCATTTAACAAACATTTGCTGAATCAAATTACACAAAAATGAGTTCATATGTTTTCATATAGGAAAAAAATAAAGATTTTTTTCAATGGGTAATCAGTCCTCCTAGTTCTTCAGAACAAGACTGCCTCTTTTACTCCATGCCCCATTTTCCTTTCTTTTCCATTTTATAGTCAGGGAATGTTTTTATAACATTGGCACTGGAACAGCAAACTTCCAATTTAGAAAAGTTATATGGTATGACATTTTCCTGAAGTGAAGTTGGATGACTTTATGCATTGGCTTCATCTTTATCAGACATCGTACACCCGAGGAACAATTTTTGGCCTCCTGCTTGAACCAGTGCACACACTGGGAAAACCACCTGCCAAAAAAGGAGCACAGAGTCAAAACTCATTACTCCTAAACTCTAATTCTACCCCACTCCCTCAAGCAGGCAATTGATGCTGTAGGCTAATATAGTAACTCAGGATAGCATCCCAGTGTGAGATCTAGAATTATACATGGATTATTCTCATCAGGTATACCAGGTCTAGATGCTCTAATATACCCATATGCAATTGACATGAATGAAATATTGACTCCCATTGGTTTTTTGGTAATTTTCCATTGGTATAGTGATGAGATTATTCTTTTTTTTTTTTTTTGGTTTAAACCAACCAATGCTCTAAGTTAAAGGATTAATTTCCTTGGACTAACTGGACCCTTTTTTTTCTTCTGCTGTTGTAAAAATGGTTACAATAACCATTTACCAACCTACCCTTGCAAAATGTTTTTGATGATAGAAAAATTTACTATTTCCTTCCTCTTACTACAAAATGTGTATTTGTTATAGTAAAAATGTAGAATCCCACTGGTCAAAACTACCTATTGACTTTTGTGATTTCTTGATCATTTTTTTGCCCATTAACTCAACTATTTATTAAGCATTTGCTTAATAAGAGAGGTAGTTTGGACAATGGCAAAAGTTGGCCTTGGAACCAGGAAAACTTGGGTTTAGGTACCCTGTGACATACACAGGCTATGGGACTCACCTAAACTGTCAGAATAGGCTTCCTATTAGCAATGCTTCTGTCTTATCATAATGTGTTTTTGTATTATTTTTAATAAGAGCTAGCATTTACATAACACTTTAAGGTTTGCAAAGTGCTTTACTAATATTATCTTATTTGGTCTCCATGACAACCATGGGATATAGATGCTATTATTATTCCCTTTTATAGATGAAGAAACTGAGACAGACAGAAATTATCGCTTGTCCAGAGTCACACATTTAGTAAAATAAAAATAGATCAGTTGTTTTTTTTTTAAATATGGCCAACAATTTCTGGTCTTTGGGGGAATTTTCTTGGCAAAGATACTTAGTGGCTTGCCATTTCCTTTCCCAGTTCATTTCACAGATGAAGAAACTGAGGTGAATGAGGTTAAGTGACTTGCTCAAGTTCACACAGTCAGACTTCCTGTCTCCAGGCCCAGCACTTTGTCTGCTGCTCATCTGGCTACCCAAATAACAAATTAGTAAATGGTCGAACTAAAGTCACATTTGAATACAGATCTTCCTAACTCCCAGCCCAGCATTCTCTCTGCTGTTCCACTTAACTATAAGAAGAGAAGTCATTATCAGGGAGACAAGGCTAGAGTCCATTGAAAAGTAAAGATATAACTAGAAAAAAAAAAGACAAGAAAATTTATTTTAATTATGGACCCTAAACTATATCACCTAACTGCCTATAGTTTTGCCTAATTTCTTAAATTGTAAATGCTTTTAAGAGCAAGATCTGTGTTGTGTTGTGTTGATCTTTGTATTCCCATAATGACTTGCATGTGGTAGTTGCTTATTATCTGTTTAATTTTGCTTCATAAATATTTGGTTTAATTTAAATTTGATTTAATTAGCATAGACTCTTTTTGTATCCCCGGTCTTTAGAATAACCTGGCACATATTAGATACTTGATAAATACTAATAGGCTGATTACAATTCAAGAAAGAATGTGAAAGTATAATATTGAAGGGGTATGTTTTGGAGGATTGAAAAATTGGTTCTTGCTGAAAGGATCCAAGGAACCTAAGTAGAAAGGATGGCATTTGAACTGGTCTCTGAAGGATGGGGAGGAATGGGTTAGTTGGGATGAGGGGAAAAAAGCATTCCAGACAGAGGAAATAACCTGAGCAAAGACACAAAGAGAAACAGGAAACCACTGGCCATGTTTGGAGAACAGCAAGCCATCCAAATTTTCTAGGACATAGGCTGTGTTAAGGGAAAAAACAAGAAATAAGGCTGGAAAAATAGATTAAGAAGGATTTGGAAGGCCCTGAATGCCAGATGAAGAAATTTGGAATGTAGGTCCTGAATTATGCATTGAATCATTTTCTTGCTTAGGGGTCCTGTAAAATAGCTTTAGTCTCTCTATTTCTGTTGAGTAGCCAAAATGTCTTTCATTCCCTTGAGGTCAGGTTGCCCCACTTTTGCCTTCATATTACAAGAGCTACAACATAGTAGGCATTTCATGAATTCTTTTTTGGGGTTGTTTGATTTGTAAACCTCTTAGAAGTACTGTTGGAAGAGACCTCCTGATCATCTACGCTAAAGATTCTTTACCTGGTGTCTATGAATTTTTTTTAATTGTAGTGCCATATTATTAATTCTCCTCGTGACCTTCAGCATTTTCTTTTGTGCATTTGAAAATATTATTCTGAGATGTCCCCTATGTCCCCTAGATTTTTGTAAGACTTCTTGTTTTGTTGTTTTTTAGTTATCTTTCAATCTGTGGCTTTCTATAACCTCACTGGGATTTTCTTAGCAAAGATACTGAAGTGGTTTACTATTTCCTTCTCCGGTTCATTTTACAGATGAGGAAACTGAGGCAAAAAGGGCTAAATGATTTGCCCAGGGCCACACAGCTAACAAAGTGACTGAGGCAGCATTTGAACTCAAGAACATGAATCTTACTGATTTCAGACTCAGTGCTCAATGCACTGCATTACCCAGATGCCCTTTTATCTAGACTAATACACACACAAAAAAAGTTAAGGACCTCCAAACTTGTCCAGATTTCTTATTTTATAGGTAAGGAAATTGAGAGCCAGAAAGGCAAAATCCAGGGTCCTGTAGCTAGTTAAGTGGTGCTGTCAGGATTTGAACCCAGATCCTCCAACTGTTAATTTCATTATCCTTTCATCAATGTGGGGGGACAAGTAGATGGCACAGTGGATAGAAATCTGGGCCTGTAGCCAGGAGGATCTGAATTCTGGCCTCAGAAACTAGCTATGGAAAGAA
>NC_058135.1:250286764-250339422 GCF_016433145.1 Gracilinanus agilis
TCTCTCTCTCTCTCTCTGTCTCTCTCTCTCTCTGTCTCTCTCTCTCTCTGTCTCTCTCTCTCTCTCTGTCTCTCTCTCTCTCTCTCTCTCTCTCTCTCTCACACACACACACACAGACACACACACACACGAGCGCGCGCGCACACCCACACAACTGTCCTTTATTTTATGTCCTGAATATTATCATTTATTTTTAAATTGTTGAAGCATTTTGTCTTGACACTACAGATACTTCCCAATACCCAAACCACTTTATAAAGTGCATTTTCCAAGAAAATGGTTTGATCTTTGATTATCAACAGAAATATTAGTTATATTGTTTTAAGTTTATTATTTTAGTCTTTGTATATGCTATTCTTTTGATTCTGTTTTCTTTACTCTGTATCACTTCATATAGGTCCTCCCATGTTTCTCTGAATTCGTCATATTTGTCATTTCTTATCGACCAGTAATATTCCATTACATTCATATGCCATAAATTGTTCAGCCATTCCCTACTGGTGAACATAAGATTTTATTCTACCAGAATGAATCTGTCTCCCCTCAGCTAATCCAATAATGACTTTTCTCATCCAGTTTGACAATTATGAGGTTGATACCTCAAGGCTGTTTTTAATGAAACTGTCTCTGGTTACTAGAGATTATGATGATTAAAAATTCTAAGAGACTGGATTCTGGGAAAGTAAAATCAGTTTGTTGATCCTGTTAGCAATAACCAATAAATTAATTAGTCAATAATCTCTCAGTGATCAAAGACAAATTCATTCATCATCTTAAATCATTAAATACAATTTTGGAAGTTCGTTATCCAACCTTCCCCAAGACATCTCTAAATGGTGAATACATAATGAAGATGTAAGCTAATGTTTTTTCAGTCCCTGCCTCATCTCTCAGGAAGATTGGAAAAATCATATTCCCAATCATAGGATTCCAATATTCTTGCTAATCTAGATGAAGAATTCAAGTTTTTTGTTACATGTTTCATGTTGACTTTCATCCATCCATTCCCAAAAGGGAACTCAAAGACATTGTCATGCTGCCCCTCCGCAAAAGACATACTTGGCCTAAATGTGTTTTTGTTTACTGGACAAGATGGGGCTTATATTCCCAATCTTAATTATCCCAATTTTATAAGTGCTCTGGGGCAGGGAATAAGGGGGCATTTTTCAGATTGTCAAGGCAAAGAATGAGGAAGAAGGCTTGAAAAATACTTTACTAAACCTGATTAGAAATTAAATATAGTCAGAGCATTAATTGGAAATTAAAATAATACAGCAATAGGAATAAATCTCAAGATTTCAAATATTTGAATGGTTAATGACAATTTATACTTAGGGTCATATTTACTTAAAATCTTACATCTGGAAGAGTGCTAAAAGAGACTTCATGTCTATCTAGTCCACCCTCTCATTTTGCCAATAAGGAAACTGAGGCAGTTAAGTAACTTCATTGTTGTAAAAGTGTTTTGTTTGTTTGTTTTTTGTTTGTTTGTTTTTTAAAGCCCTTACCTTTCAACTGTGGGAGGAGAAACACAGAGGAAAAACAACTGCTTGAACACATAGGCTGATGGGAATATTATTGGGGATGAAGACACTAAACGATAACTCTTGTCCAACTATCAATAATATGGAATTAGGTCTTAATCAATGATACATGTAAAACCCAGTGGAATTGTTCATTGGCTAATGGGAGTTAGCGGGGGTTGGTGGAGAGGGAAAGAACATGAAACATGTAACTATAGGAAAATATTAAAACTAAAAATAATAAATAAATAATGATAATAATAATAATAATAAAACCCTTACCTTCCATCTTGGAGTCAATACTGTGTATTGGCTCCAAGGCAGAAGAGTAGTGAGGGCTAGACAATGGGGGTTAAGTGATTTGCCCAGGGTCACACAGCTAGGAAGTGTCTGAGGCCAAATTTGAACCTAGAACTTCCTATCTCTAGGTCTGGCTCTCAATCTACTGGGTCACCCAGCTGCCCCCTGAAAAAGAGTCTTTGTTAATGTTTAAAATGTTGGCATCAAATATTCTAGGTCACTTGCAAACCCACTGTAATTGTAGACGCAAAATGCCTTAGCAGTTCCATAGAAGAAACAATGTAGTAAACAGATCTTGAATTTAAAATATGCAGAAAGTTTTATACAAACTGAGTGTAGCAAGTAACAAATGATAAACTAAGCAATAATATTATTAATAAGAACACTGTACACAGCCAAGAAATGTATGGAATTCAAATCTAATCAACAGCTATTACAAACAAAAAGCAACTGTTCAACTTCTAACAAACTTATTATGCTATCACTTAAGGGGAAAATTCCAATAACAGAAAGAAAAAATTTAACCACTAGGTCAGACTTATCAAGTTTCACTGTCTACAATGGTCAGCTGATCAGACACTTGCCCAGTTTGCCCTTAACTTGTCTGTGTTCACAGAGCCCATGAGAGAAGAAGAAATTTTTCTTCTAAGAAGCATGCTATATGCCTTATCATATTGCATAAAGCAAAGTAATATATGCCTCTTTTAGATATTCCCCAAAATGTAGCATAAGGAATGATAGATAATCTTGCTGTAAGAGAGAATAGCTATTTCCTAACTTTGTTTTAGGTGACACAGAAGATATGGTGCTGGGCTTGAAGTCCAGAAAACTCAGAGTCAAATCCAATCTCAAACACTTACTAGGGTTGTGTGGCCCTAAGCAAGTCGCTTATCCCTGTTTGCCTCAATTCCTCATCTGTACAATAAGCTGGAGAAGGAAATACCAAATCCAGTATTTTTGCTACAACTCCACCAGCAATGTATTAGTGTCCCAATTTTGTCACATCCCCTCCAACATTTATGATTTTCCTTTGCTGTCATATTGGCCAATCTGCTAGATGTAAGATTGCACCTCAGAGTTGTTTTGATTTGCATTTCTCTAATCAAGAGGGATTTAGAATGTTTATGTGATTATTGATAGCTTTGATTTCTTCATCTAAAAACTGCCCCTTGACCATTTATCAATTGGGGAATGACTTGGTTTCTTAATATAAATTCTTCTCAAATTATTTAATAATATTGTATTTCTCCCATATTACAGATAAAAATAAAATTTTTACATTCATTTTTAAAAAAAATTTTAGTTTCAAATCCTCTCCCTCCTTTCCACACTCCCTCCCTCCTTCCCCATTCCTTAAGACACTAAGCATTCTGATATAGATTTTATAGATCTCAAATGACAAAAAGAAGAAGAAAAGTGAAATTTCAAATATTTCAGTCTAATTCAGACTCCATCAATCCTTTCTCAGAGGAGAGACAGCGTTTTTCATCATGAGTCTCTGAGTTTATCTTGGATCACTCTATTGCTGAGAATAAGTTGCTCACAATTTTTCATCAAAAGATATTTCTGTCACCATGTACAGCATTCTGATTCTGCTCATTTCACTTTGCATCAGTTCATATAAGACTTTTTATAAGATTATAAAATCATCCTGTTCATCATTTCTTATAGTTTAATAGTTATATACCACAACTTATTCCTTCATTCCTCAATTGATGGACAACCCTCAATTTCCAATTATTTGCTACCACAAAAGGGGCTACAATAAATATTTTTTATACAAATGGGCTTTTTTCCACTTTTTAAACCTCTTTGGGATACAGACTTAGTAATTGTATTGCTGGATATGCAGAGTTTTAGAGTACTTTGGCCATAGTCCCAAATTGCTCTGGAAAATAGTACTAACCCATGTTGATTGAATCCACTATAAATTTATGTCATATAATCTCAACTGAGCCCTCACTACAGCAAGGCAATTCATTCATATCCCTCTAGCCAATTCATTATTTCACTCATAACCACAGATTTCTGAACTTTTTCATTCTTCCAAAAACTTGCTAGGTGCCTTTTGTCCTGACTCTTTCAGGGGAGATTCTTACATTTCATTGGGGAAAAAATGAGGCCATTTGCCAAGAGCTCCTTTTTCTCCCCTTGTGCCCAATACTCAGATGCCTCCTGCCACCATCTTTCCCATATCACCAACCTCATGTGAAAGCAACAACAGAAAGAATAACTGATTAATCCATCAAATACAGCCTTCTAGTGTGAGTCTTTATCTCTCAGAACCAGAGCCAACATTGAGACCCACTTGGCAGAAAGGTAGCCAGGTCACATGAATCCTTAATGTCCTTTGTCCAGTGAAAAGTTTTATTTTATCAGCACATTCCATAGTTAAATCAATTGAGCATGGAGACACCAGAGATTCTACCTCTTTGTCAATGTTAGAATTTTTGTTTAAAAATCAGCTGTCTATAGGCAACTCAGAGAAACTCCTTCATCAGAAGATCTCTAAATCAAAAGATAGGGGAAATGTTTTCAACTTTGGCTAGCAAGTTGCTTTCTTTCAGATAAGAGTATAGAAATTCAGATGTAGTTCTCTCCTAAAATGTTTACTACGCAGCTGAATACATGGCACCTTGGCAAATGCAGAATTGGTTAGATTAGCAAACACATTACATAGATGATAACAAAAATGTGTTTATATGAAATGTTGATTTGTACTGCTAGAGAGAAGAGAAGATGAAAGAAGAACTTGTACTGCCTTAATTATCAAATTTGGTCCCAACCCAATGCAATACAACTCAATATGGCTTCTGTTTACCTTTCCAGAGTTGTTTTGAGAATGCAATTAAGTCCAAAGGGCCTGATAGCTGTTCTCAGTACATGAAGTTCCAATTCTTCTCATGCTTGTAATCATGCCATTCCCTCCCCCTACACCCAAACCTGGAGTGCATTTCTTCCTCACCTCTGAGCATCACAAGCTACAGCTCAAATGCCATCTCCTATCCAAGATCTTTCCAGATATACTCCAACTCCAGTTACTGGTACTAGCTCTCTTGAAATTATTTTGTATAACATTGTATTTATTTATCTCTGTAGAAATTATATCTCCTGTACATGATGCAAGGTCTGAGATGGAAGGAGCTTTTTGTCTCTCAAACTTCAGCTCTGAGCACCATGTCTTGTTATAGGTACTAGATAAATGTTTGAAGAATTGAAAAGGAAAAATATTTATTAGAGTTTACTACATTTATGGTATTGCTACAAGCTAGGGATATGATGACAAAGAACAAAAAACAGCACATTTATTATATTTATGACATTTTAGGACTTGGACTAAGTATCAGTCCTGTGAAGCTATTTATACAAAAGTCTCAGAAAAGTACTAATAAAGATCACAAGTTATAGTGAAAGAAAAATTGAACCATTAGGTATTCTTTTTAGCCCAGTAGAGACTATTGCATATAGTAGGCACTCAAGACATGTTGGTTGTCTGAGCACTACTGTCTTATGAATTAAGGAATGACTACAAGGCTTCACATTCACTAAGTATGCAACCTTGGCCATGTCACTTGACATTTTTCTGCTTTAGTTTTCTCATCTGAAAAATGGAAATAGTAATCGTACCTCCTTCATAGGGTTGTTGTGAGGACTGAGATAATATTTATAAAAGCACTTAGAATGGTGCCTGGTATATAGCATCTGGCATTTAAATGCTTATTCCTTTCTCTTCCTCTTATATAGTATTTTACAGTGGGCAAAGTGCATTACGTTATCTCCTTTGACCTTCACAACAACATCTAAAGGCAGGTGGCATTATTATCCCCATTTTACACATGTGGAAACTGCCCAGCATTACATAGTAAGTGAGTTTCTGAGACAAGATCTGAATCCAAGGCTTCCGAACAGGAGTTCAGCATCCTATCTCCGTACCACCTAACCACAGGATGAGAAGTTGTTATTAGGGACACTAATATATATATAGTCCATCAAATTGTAAAACCATAAATGGAAATGAAAGACAAGGAAACTGAGTCTGAGCATGGTCCTACCACTAGTTCTTTGCTAAGAAGCAATTGCTATCATCTTGCCATATAATTTTCTCCATCCCAATGACCCTTATTGTTCAGTTGTCATTCAATCATTTCCAACTCCTTGTTGTTGGCAAAGATACTGGAATGGATTGAGATTTTCCAGATGAGGAAATTGCAACAAATAGGATGAAGTGAATTGCCCACAATCATACAACTAGTAAGTATCTGAGGCCATTTTGAACTCAGGAAAATCCAATCCACTACACCACCTAATTGTCCCGTAACCCCATACAATTTTCCAATGGCTCCATGCAAGGTCTTAAGGGCGTGAGGCCAAGATAGTAATGAATTTCCATATTGGCCTCATACTCTGAAGACCTTGCATGGAAGCTGATGGAAAATTATACAATATTACTTCCCTAATCCTGTCATCGGCATGGCTGTCCTTTCCACAAGTCCCATCTACTGATAAAGTAAAAACAAAACATGACCTTAAAATATCCCCAGTGGGATCTCTGTCAAAGAAAACATGCCAGATCAGTTAAGAATTAATAGTATCTGACATAGTCACTGAGGACAGTGGGTGGGGGAACGTAGAACCACATGACCATCCCGACACTCACTGTATCTGCAAGAATTTCTGAGAGCTGCCCATAAGCCACCCCAGTGTCATTTCACACATTTAGCAATGTTATGGATCTGGGTTGTATGTCTGAGCAAATATGATTATTTCTTGGCATCTGGCCGACTGGAAGCACACAAGTGACTCTGAGCATTACCACTGGTGTGCATATTTTAGCTAAACAGAGCAATGAATGACTACTGGTTTATGGCATATAACATTCCCTCTTCATCAAGTAAAAAATACTACTGACTCCAAAAGACCCACCAGCTTGGAAATACAGAGAACAGAATGGAATACAGAGATTAAATAAAAAGAATTAATAATCATATATCACATTAAGATTTGCAGAAACTGCCTTGTCTCCTTTGATTCTACAAATAACCCTGCAAAGAAGAAGTTATAATTATCTCCATTTTATAGATGAAGAAATGGAGATGGAGAGAGTCTACATGTATAGGTCAGATAGTGAGTGTCTTAGACAAGATTTGAATTCATGTCTTCATGACTCCATGTCTAGTACTCTGTCTCTTACACTTCTAACTGCTTAGGTAATAGAGAAAGAAAAAGAAGTTTACTAATTGTATTAAGACTCTTAAGAAAAACTTAAGAAAATCATGTAGCTTGCCCTCAATAATTATGATATCTCTCCTACAAATCAGTTAGACTTGCAAGGAAAACAGAAAAGATCTCTTTAAATTTTTAAGCTTTTTGGAAAATCTCCTTTTCATATCTATGTTGGGATATTTAAAAGTCTACTTTAGAAAAAATTTGTTATTAGAGTAAATTGGTGGGAAATAGCTTGAAAAATGTATACCTCTAGAAATGGCACTTTTTCCCCCCTCAATCAAGTCAAGCTAAGTTCTTTCTAGCTGTTGTGAGTCCCAGGCTCAGATTATCAGCCAATAGCCTAATCCCTTGGGGTCCCTTTGCAGCATTAGGTTTCTCTATAATTTACATGGATGCCAACAAAGCCATTCGAGTATGAGGTCACCTCACAAATGAAAGGAAAAATAATTTGAGTCTCATGCTCTTGGAAATTCATGAGAGACTCTGGTAAAACAGTTCTTCCACACCACAGTTCTCTGGCCTTCATTGCCTTTCCTCTTGGATTCAATCAACTGGCTTCTACCCCCTACTTTACTCCAGTCAGATGGAGTGGCTCTTATTTTTTACATGGCTTTCTCTTTACTCCCTGATAATGAGTTCATCGTCAGATTCTTCTTGTACAAGAGGGCTGAATCTTGAGTTCATGGGAACAAATTTTAGTGGCCTGTCTAGAAAATAACCATGTACTCTTTTCCAACACTCAAAGGAAATATAAGCTATAAATGTAGTGGATATGGACTTTTTATAGAAATAAGAATTATTTGACACCAAAACATTTTTTTAGGTATCTCTGTTTTTAATCTTAAAAAAAAAAAGCCCAGGAGCCATTTTTGTTCTACTCAGCTAAAATATGCACATTAGATTATAAGGATTATCCAATATGTCTTTGTCCCCCTGACCAATTAAAAATAATCTCTTTCTCATTGACTTGATAGCTATTGTGATTCCTCCCATGACTTTTACACAGAATTGCATATGCCTATTTGAAGACACATTCTATATCTCCCACTAGATTATGAATTTTATGAGTGTGAAAACCAAGTCTCATTTACCTTGTTATTGTTCAAGAGCTTAGCAAAATGAAATGTTCATAGTAAGTGTTTAATTATCATTTGATAAAGCAATAAATTGATGCTATGTTCTCCCAAATGATTTCATTTTTTGACTGGCCTCATTTATTTTCATGTTAACTAGTTGGTTGAGGCCATTTGTTATTTGAATGACTATTTTATTTTTATCTAGTAGGTGTTTAAAAAAATGCTTCACTAAATTTCTAAAATCAAAGGTTGTAAGGCACTAAAAGTGGAGCTCAATGGGATCTCAGTCTATCTGGTCCAACTACCTCAATTTACAGAAAAGGAAACTGAGCCTGAGGAAGTTGTTACTTGGTCACATCAGAAGGAAAATTTGAATTCAGGTTCTCCAAAAACTCAAAGTCATTGTACAAAAATGAACTGAATTTTTGGTATTATAATCATTTTTAGAATTTGGAGGCTGAGTCTAGACCTTTCATTTAACTGGTGAAGAGAGCTCCCATTCCCAAAATTTCCCCCACCAATCACATCAGCATGTTCTCTACAATTTCTCATATTAGAGAGATGCCTGAGGCACTGTCAAGTTAAGGGAATTACTCAGAGTCATATGTTAATTCTTAGCTTTCTTCATATTGAGAATCCCACAAAAAAAAAGTTTAAGTTTAAGGAAGAAATGCCAACTATAAATAAAAAGTTAGCCCTTTTTAATAGTTTGTTTTAGGTCTTAAGATGTCCATGCACCAAAAAAAAGTTAGTGCAATGCATTTTTATCTATATGATATAGCTTTCATAGACCCTCATTTAATAAGAATAAAACTAGAAAACTGATTTTTAAAAATACAACTGATGAAGTCACTCTATAAATTAGTATTAACATGCTAATAATTCAATCTGGCAAATATTTGGTGCTTTCAGAATCCATATCCCCATATTGGCAAAAGCGTGGCACGGGTGCCGGGACTACACAGAGGGGCTGCTCTGTTCCCCCTCTCCACCACTCCCCAGAACATTGTTTGTATGCCCTGTCCCTCTGTCCAGCCACCCAATGCAAGCACTTCTTCCCTAGGCTGTCTGAGGTAATGCAGGGGGCTCACAGGCAGCTTGAAATTGCAGTTTGAGCATGGGATCTCAAAAAATGTTTGCCAATGCTGCCCTGTCATATAACTTCCTCATTTCTAGACTCTTAACCCTCACACTGAAAATTTAATAATTAGCTCGTGTGAACAGGTTTGAGATCTCCAGCACAATCTTACTCAAAAGACAATAAACTCTGGGAAACTAGAATCTGGAACCAAATGACCTAGATCCAGAACTGAATCTCTCACATTCTAGCTGTGAAACCAAAGGCAAGTTATAAACTCTCCAAATCTCTTTTCTCATGTCAAACAAGAGAACAGAATGCTTTCTGTAGTCAATCCAATGGAGTTCATTGGAAGAAGAATTTTAAGTGCCCACTATGACCCAGGCACTGAGATTACAAAGGCAAAAAAAAATTATCCCTTGTCTCAAGTAGCTTATCTTTTACTGGGGGTGATAGTGATAAAGTGAATCAGTAAATAGACCCAAAATGTAGAGAAAATAAAGACAAAGTAATTTGGTTTTAGTGGTAGGGAGTTTAATAATTGGGGGATGCAGAGGTGGTACTCTAGATCAGACATGAAGTGAATTGAGGGATCTCAGTCAACAGAAAACATTCTAGTCCCAAGGATCAGCCTCTATAAAGATGCAAAGTATTGGAATATTGTGTTCAGGGAAATAGCAAGTGGATTTATACTATATTGATCCTCTAACTTTACCCTCTTCTCATAGATTTTCCTGAAATATATAAATGTGTGTATGTGTGAAGCCAAGGAACTGAAGGATGTGGGTGTATGTGCTTTACAAAAGTCAGTGTTGATATTATAACAGAAATATTATATAATGATCAGCTATGAAGGACTATTATCAGAGAAACAAGGTCCTGTGAGGTGGGTGAAAAGGAGGATGAGGATGGATGGGAGGAAGGGAAAGCAAGGTAGGGAAGCTGGAGGAAGGGAAGAAAGGTAGCCGGATTAGACAGTCCTCAGCCCCGGTGGGGAAATTGACCTGAGCCCTTCAGAACTCAACAAAACCCAAGATAGATGAGAGGGATATTAATAAACTGGGTTTATTTAGGTTAGGAAAGGTAAAAGGTCTGGGGAAACTAGGAGAATTAGGCTCTCCAGAAGTGTTCCTCCATCCTGGGGAGGAAAGGAGCTTCTCTGGAAAAAAAAATGGTGCCAAAAACACTGGTGCCTTTCTCTCTTATATCTTCCTCAAACACCTCCCACAAAGGAAGTGGGATGTGTCTGAGGAAGTTGTGGTAGGAAGTCCTGGAAGATATTATCTCCCAGTGTCCTCAGAGCCGTTTTCAAACTGCACAGTCCCAAAATAATACCAAAGGACTCATGATAAAAAATGCTATCCACAGTCAAGGAAGGAACTGTTGGAATCTTTCTATAGATCACAGAATGCCATATTTTATTTTATTTCCTTTATGAGTTTTTTCATTGTATGTATGATAGGTGTCTTCTGTCATGGCATGGGGAATATGGAAATATGTATTGCATGAAAGCACTGGTATAACCTATATCACATTGGGGGAAGAGGGGAAAGAGAAAGGGAAAGAATCTGAATTGCAAAATGTCAGAAAGCAATCGTTCAAAATTGTTCCTACATGTAGTGGAAAAAAAATATTTTTTAGTTTTTCAAAAAGTCTGTTAAATGGCATGCAAATTAATTGCATTTATTCCTGCCACTTTCTTGAATACTAATATTTGCCAAAGAAGAATCAGTGCAGAAAACAAATAGCCATCTTCTTGTAATGGTACAGTTTCACCTAGAAGGAAGAGAACATCAAGATCTTTTCCAGACGTATTCTGAAACCATTACCAAAATTTGTTATGACCAGAACTGATCAGTTCCATATTCATTCAGTCTTGGTTGAGTCTTTTAGTCTGGTTCATCCTATACCATGTCGAACTTAATGAAGGAGTATGAAAAATATTTACTCATCATGTGCCAGTTAGCTAGAATGAACACTGATGAAAACAAGGTCACAGCACAGGTTTGAACCCCATAAGATCCAGCTAACTTCAAAAAGAGAAAAATGATGCTTTTTGGAAACAAATGGTATTCTGAACTCTAGCCATCTGTCTCACAAATGATTCCCCTTGATCAAGTAGGGACCAGGTGAAAAAGTGGGTAGAAGTGGATCAAGACAAAACCATCACTGCTTGGGGGGAAGGGGAATAAAAATAAATTCAAAACACATGTCCCATTGACAATGGGATAGGAGTGTTGTCTTGATATAGAGGAGATGACACATGGCACATCTTGGTGAAACAAGCCTCTTGTCTTCCTTTTTTATGCGCTTCTCTTAAAACTTCCTAATTCTTCATTATTTGTGGATCGTCTATGTTGACAATAGTGTGGATATGAATTCTGTATTGTCTATGGAAGATACCCAATTACACAAACGCCATAAAGAACATCTATTTTTTAACTCTGGTTATGATGATATAATGGATTGCTCAATTCAGACTTGAAATGTATTGCAATAAGCTATAAATACCTCTGCTCCTTTCACTCAGTCACTTTTCAATTCATGACCCTATGCTGCCTGTTATACCTCAGAAAGTTTTGCTAGTTGTTTCATCTTAAATTTAGATAAGAAAAGCAGAGAAATAAAGAAACTCATTCTTAATTCTAAGGACAGGGAAAATAAGGAAAATATACTCAGATGAAGAAAGAGGTTATTATTTTGTTATTTAAGAAAAGAAAAATCATAACTTACTTCCCCTTATAAGTGACTTTTATAGAACCAGTATGTTCCTTTTTTGTTGATTAATGAAAAGGTATTAAATTTGATAAATCAGTATGCATCTTTTTTATTATTAAATACCATTATGTTTATTAATTTGATCATGGACAGGTGGGTGGATGCATGGATAGATAGATAGATAGATAGATAGATAGATAGATAGATAGATAGATAGAAAGAGAGAGGGGGAAGAGAGGGAGAGAGAGTCAGAGGAAGAGAGAGAGGAAGAGAGGGAGAGACAGAGACAGAGAGAGATGAATTAGGTGGATAGATGGATAGAGAGAGAGACAGAGAGAGAAAGAGAGAGAGATGGATATATAGATGGATAGATGATAGATAGATAGATAGATAGATAGATAGATAGATAGATAGATAGATAGATAGATAGATAGATAGATAGATATTGCATGTATATAGTAGCCCAAGAAAAGTAAAACTTAGAAAATGTGGTATTGAAGAAGATGATCACCTTCCTGTACTCTACCAAGGTCATCCCCATCTAGAGGTAGCTTAGGGTACCACATCTTAGAGAGGATGTTGACCAGCTAGGAAGTCTTTCAGTGGAAGATCAGAAATGTTAAGCCTGGAAAAGAGTAGACTAAGCAAGAACATGACAGTTGTCTATATGGGCAGGGCCATAATATAGAAAAGGGATTCTACTCATTGTGTTTGATTCCCTTGCTTCTGTGTCCCTGGTGCTTTGCTCAGAATATATGTGCTTATTAGAGGGGATCAGAGGGAATTTTTTAAGTTGAGATTTGGGTTTAGAGGTGGGAGGTTCTGCATTCAAATCTGGCCTCAGACACTTCCTAGCTGTGCAACCCTGAGCAAGTCCCTTAACCCCCATAAAGAAAAGCCTTTACTGCTTTTCTGCCTTAGAATCAATACACAGTACTGATTCTAAGATGGAGAGCAAGGGATTAAAAAAAAATCAATTAATAAAAAATAAAAAGTTGAAATTGTAGGCAGGGAGGTAGAAATGTCAAGGCCAGAGATCAATCTCCATGTGCATATACATCTATATGTACATGAAATCAAGAAATAATATAGAATATTCAAAGAGCAACTAAAGTGAATTATATGATAGGAATGCTCGTAAACATCAAAATTTCATGAAGAAATATAGCTGGTGTCAGTCAAGCTAAAGGCTGAACACCAGGCACAACAAAAAACGAGACTTCCTCTATAACACTGTGGCTTTCAACAGATCCCAGTTAACCCATGTCCCCAGCCCTGAATAAAGCTTGTAGAATTAAAAGGCTTTTGTGCAATGCCCCTTTGCAGGGAATGGGAAGGGAAGAAGTCCCTTTGCCAGTGGCTGATTGGAGCAAGACTTCGTGCTCTAGTCGTCAGCATCATCCCTCCGTATTCTGCAAAGGCTCCACAGCCTCTGGGCATCCGATTCATACTTTCACGTTTTGTCTGTCTGGCTTGGCAGCAGCCTGTGCAAACATATGTTTCTCTTATTTTACAGACATACTTGGCAAGTACAAGATAAAATCGATGCGAATAACGTGGCTTACACAACTGGAAAGCTAAGTTTTCACACAGATTATCCAGCCCTGCATCATCCACCTGGGGTAAGGTGAGCCTGATCACTTTTTCCACAAGGCAGGCCAGTTCTGTATTTTTTCTATCATGTTAAAGCCCTCAATTTATGGACTTCTTGTGTGTGCATTTCTAAACACACGTATGTACACAATCTATTATATATATAATATATATATACACACAATATACACAAGACAGAAACATTCATGTGTGCATTTATGTAGGAATGTATAGACATATATATGTCCATTTGGCTTGGACATTTTTCATTGAAAACTTATTACTTGTCAAGGAATGCTAGAGATACTACTGTGGAAGTGGATCATTTCTCCAAGGTCCTTTTCAATTCAGAGATTCTAAATCTATGACATGAATGGCTTCGAATTATATATGAGTACACATAATATATTCAATATATAATATGGCATATTATATAATTTATATATTACATATTATGTTATATAATTTGTGTAATATATATACAACACAGAATTTATATAATATATACAATACAGAAATGTGCGCATATGTGTGGGTAGACAAATTCTCCTCCAAGGTATTTAGTAGTCGAATCGCTACCTGTCAAGCAACATTAAGAGATCTTGCTCTACATATGGGTTGGTCTAGTTCACAACTTCAGGGCTCCCCTCTAAGATTCTATTTGTGTTTTGTCTGTCTGTCTGTGTATTAAATATCAATCAGGGGTTCTTAACCTGGGGGGGGATTTTTCATACATTTTTTGATAATTATATTTCAGCATAATTGTTTTCTTCTTCAGTTTATATATTTGATTTTATACATTTAAAAATTTCTCTTCTGAGGAGGGATCCAGGGACTTCACCATAGTACCAGAGAGGTCCATGACTCAAAAAAAAGAAGTCTGATCTAGGTTCATTCTCACAGACAAACCAAGATAGCTTTGAAACCAATGTGTTGAATTTATTCTAATATAGAGATGAAATTTTCAGTTTCATATACAATCCATTTTTGTTCTTTGTGTATAGAAATATTTATATCGGTATTTAAACTTAAAATAACAAAAAATTGTAATATAAATATTATAAACTTATCCTCTGTGAAATATTGCCCCTGTGAATATTTTTTGTGATAATATGGGCAAGAAGTATGGTATGGTTAGCAAAGCTCTGGGTTTTGAGTCAGAATACCCAAGTTCAAATCTTAGCTTGACCATTTTTAACCTTTATGACCATGGTCAAAGAGCTTAGCCTCTCTGGGCCTCATGAGGGGGCTAGACTAGATGACTCTAAAGTCCCTTCCAGCTCTTTAAATATGTGATCTTATGATTGTCATTAATACATTCTAACCACACTTTCCAAAAGCATTGGGGAAACCTACCCCAATAGCATCACGTAGCTGATCACAGAGTTCTAATGTTGTTTAATCTCTATAGATGGATGAATAAGTCTTTGTCAAGTCAGCAATGAAGCTCATTTCATGACTGATGACACTTGTTAGGCACGTGAAGATCTAAGACATTGGCTATTTTGGGTATTAGGATACAAAGATAGATAAGAGGGGCAGTTAGGTGGCATAGGGTTATAGAGGATCAAACCTGCAGTCGAGAGGACCTGGGTTCAAATTTGATCTCAAACACTACTTAGCCGTGTGACCCTGGGCAAGTCATTTTACCCAGTCTACCTAGCCCAAGGGAAGCCCTTCTGTTTTAGAGTTGTTACTAATACAGAAAGCAAGAGTGTTTTTTAAAGACAGATATGCAGCAGGCTCAGTTCATAAGAAGTTTATAATTTAATAAAAAGAAGAAGAAATACAGTTGGAACAAAGGAGAGAGATGAACTTAGACATCCACCAAAAAAAAGAGTGAACAAGAAATTCTTTCCCTGTATCATAGAGGAAATGACAACTTTGTTGAACATTAAGGGAAAATCACCAGATGGAGATGGAAGTTGATGACAATCCCATTCCAGACATGAGCAATTTCATGGGGAAAACAGAAACTGAAGTTGGAAGGACAAATTCTGAATAACCTGAGAGAGCAGGAGTCAAGACCCACGTCTAATCCTAGCCTCAGAACCTTACAAACTGCATGACCCTGGGCATGTCACCTAACCCTTCTCAAACTCATTTTCCTCATCTGTAAAATGGGAATAAAACTAATAATTCCTTCCCAGGTTGCTGTAAGAATCAAATGAAATGATAATATATGTACAGTGCTTTGGAAGCCTTAATATACTATATAAATACTAGTTAGTATCATCATTATAATGAAGAGAGAAGTTTGTCTGGAACTTAAGAGTACATAGGGATCATAGGACACATTAAGAACTGGAAAGGCTCATAAGAGTCTGTGAATCCATCCCCTCGACACCCCAACTTTACAGTCATCAAGCTATGTAAACTCAGTCATAGAACTATTAAGTGCTTGAAGTGGGATTTAAATAAAACTATTTCTAATTCAGGCACTTCTTAGCCATATGACCCTGGGCAAGTCACTTACCCTCGACTGCCTAGCCCTTGCTGCTTTTCTCTCTTAGAATTGATACCAAGACAGATGGTAAAGGTTTTAAAAAATAAAAAATAGTACGTGATGCAGAAGAAATATCCACATGTATTAGCAGATTTGAGTTCCTTCCCAGGAGTTCACTACATGATGAAATCACAGATCTAATTAAAACCAAAAACCAACCTCCCATGTCTAAATTGCACAAGACATGGCTTCTACCCTTCATGTAAGTCATGCATATGTAAGAGAGAACTATCAATACAATAAGTTAAAAGACTGGCACAGTCAGTATGTGCTAACAGATTTCAGAGACGAGACAATATTCTTGTATTTATTGGGAAGGGGAGAGTTTAAAGAAGATGGCGCTAGACTTGGGTCTTTGAAAGAGTTAGACAAGCAAAGATGGAGTATGGACATTCTCCATTTGCCACTTAACATATCTAATTACTTCCATAACTTAGCAAATAGTCTCATGAGTTAACGTGGCCAAAAAATATTTTATCTCTATGTTGTTTGTCATTGTTCAGTTACTTCAGTCATGTCTGATCCTTCATGACCCTATTTGGGATTTTCTTGGCAAAGATTCTGGAGTAGTTTGCCATTTTCTTTTCCAGCTCATTATAGAGATGAGGAAACTGAGGTAAATAGGGTTATGTTACTTGTCCAGGGTCACATAGCTAGTAAGTGTCTGAGGGCAAATTTAAACTCAGGTCTTCCTTCCTCCAGACCTAGTGCTCTGTCCACTGAACCATCTAGCCTATATATCACTTGGGGAGCATTCTCTAGTCTTACTTAGGTTTGTCCTCATCATCACACCCAGAGTTGCATCCTCTCTACCTTGGCAAGTCCTGTTGAAGCCCATAATCCATTGCCATTGCCTTTGAGAATCCCAGGATCACCATCATGGCACAGTGAAGCACTTAAAGGGGAATTTTCATGGAAGACGTGCCATCATTATTACAAATAATACTGGCAGTCTAATATTTGACTTCACATGTTTTAAATTACCATGTTGATTTGAAAATACCACATGTGTTCTTTGAACTAAACGATGACAGAGAAGTGACCCTCCAGAGGCACCTTTTGGGGTGGGGGGAGAGAAGGAGACACACATTGTGTGTGATCTATTCTAAATATGGTCTAAGTTTGGAATCTAGGAACCTCCTAAAGTCCAGGGGTTAAATGCCAGACTGATCAGCTCAGTCCTTTCTCTGCCAAAGGCCCAGTTGAGAAAGGGGGGAAACTCAGTTTGAGAGGATGACACCCTAAAACCAAAGGCATTGCTTGGTTTTTAAATGTTTCTACTGCCTTTCAGAAAGTTACATATTGTCTCTGGGACATAATCTAAGCTTACATAAAATGGATTAAATGACTCCATGCATTTCCCTGATGTCTAATAATGATGCCTCACATTTGGACAATGCTTTATATACGGTTTTTTAAAAGGCTTTCACAAGCCTCTTATTGGAGCTTCCCGAAAAACTCTTTGAAGGTTTTCAAAATCTGAAGGCCACAAACTATTACGATGAAAAGGGATCTTAAGAATTGTCTGCTCAATTTTTGAATTTACTTTAAATGTACATAAAAGTAAAAATGTTTAAAATTTTTAAATTTTAAAAGTTTATTATATTTTTAAATTTTTAAAAGGAAAAAAAGGAAAAAAATTTAATTTACTTATGTGTATTTGTGTGCTGTTTTCATCCAACAGAAGAAGAGTTCCTTGATATCTTTATTTTTGTAATCCCTAATATGTTGGTCAACACACAGTAGGTACTTAGTGGATTCTTTCTTTTAAAAAAAACCTTCTGTCTTAGAATCTATAAAGTAGAAGAGCAGTAAAGGCTAGGCAACTAAAGTTAAGTGACTTGTCCAGTGTCACACAGGTAGGGGATATATGAAGCCAGACTTGAACCCAACACCTTTCATCTCCAGACCTGGTTCTCTATCCACTGAGCCACCAAAATGATCCCACGAATTCTCAAATTCTCGTATTTAACTGAAATTCACAGATAATTACCTCCTCCATTTCAGACCCAGCACTAGGCTCTTTAGGAGACAAAAAGTTTGGATGAACTGTAGTCTCTGACCTCATAGAGCTCACACTGGATAGTCCTACTCACTTTACACTGAGAAAACTGAAATTTTGCAAATTTAGTTAGATCTACCCCTAGTTGTACAACTAATCACTGCACTGAGCCCAGGCAAGACCAGAACTCTTTCCACTCAGTTTTCTGAGTTTGGGTTCACAGTTACACTTTTGTACAATATAATTTTCTGTGAAGTCATTTAGGTTTCTTGATGTCAGGTGCTGTGATTCATACATCTTTTTTCACAGTAGTTCACATTTCCACATCCATTGGCCTGATGTCTCGTGCCATATAGTGGTTCAACAAATACTTGTTTCTGCATGAACAAAACTAGGCAGTTGCCCAAGTATTCTTTTTCTCTTGGATACTATATCGAAGAGGTGAAAAATAATTGCCCAAGTATTCTTCTTCTACTGGATAATATTATATATCAAAGAGGCAAAAAATAATAAATAGGATTCCCTCTTGCTCAAATTCCAGACAAAATGATGAATGAAGAATCTAAAATTACACGAGAGAGGATCTATACCCAAGGAGATTTGAGGTAGAAACTGTTTCTCGAAATTTTTAGCTCTAATGGAAGAGTCGTTTATATGGTCATAGTTCAAAGTTTCCATGAGGAGAAAAAAAACATGTCTATCCATTGCATAAAATTATTTTAATCCAAACAGTTGAAATTTTAATGTAATAAGCAGGTCAAATAGTTGAGGTTTTTTTTTTCACTTTCTTCCTAAATGGATACCAAGTGGTCCAGATGACAAGTTAGTTACCTGTTGAGAAATCATTTTGATCAAAATCACTAACATGGAACAGGAAGACTGGGTTCACCCCATTAATTCAAACCACATGTGGCTTAGCTCATTGTCTTTATCTGCGCCAAAAATCACATGCTGCTACAAAGTAACATAAAAAGGCTTTTCAGCTCAGAGCCACTTGCATGGAATAAAATTTGGTTTTATATATGTCAGACACATATTAACCATTTGGATTAGCACAAGTGTTAAGTTGTCTGGCTCCTACATTTAAATTCTTTCACAAAATTGTATTAAAAATGTAGATGGCAAAGATGTCCTTGGTTCTTACCATATGTAAAATAAATCAACTGGATGTTTAAAGTCTTGAAATCTGAAGTTCTCGTATGTTAAAATCTAAAATGTGAGTTTGAGAACATTTTTCTATTTCTCTGCCGAGTACCTTTAGGCCATATTGTCTTGAGGGATTTTAGTTGATTCAAATTAACTTTTCCTTTAAATATTTTTTTCTATCCCATCTGTGTGTCCCTGGGCAGGTCACTTAACCCCAGTTGCCTAACCTTTACTGTTCTTCTGCCTTGGAATTGATAGTTGTATTGATTCTAAGATAGAAAGTAAGGTTTTGTGTTTTTTTTTCTAATCATGCCACCCAATTCTCCATCATTCTGAAGAAACTAGTTTGCTTTTCTTTTATTTTTATTCTGAACTTAAACATTAAACAAAAGGAACGTTTCCATATACAAAGTAGATCAGAAAAAAGAAGATTATGTATGAAAATGCAAATCCATTATGTAATATTGGCTTTGCTTTTGATATATATATATATATATATATATATAATAAATTCAACATGCAGTTTTCAAAGTTGTCTGCTTGTCTATGATTCCTTCTGGCCTTCTTCATGTTTTCATCTCATTTTGGAAGGGAAGGAAGAAGAGAGAATCCTTTCGCCAGTCTCCCTCTCCTTTACACATATATTCCACTGAGAAAAAGAAAGAAAAAACCCTTGTACCTAATGTTCACAGTCAATTAAACAAATTTCCACATTTGACCATGTCCAAAAATGTGTCTAATTCTGAATCTTGTATCCATCACCTCTCTCAGAAGGTAAGTAAATGCTTCATCCTTGGTTCTCATTAGAATATGAGCTCCTTGAAAGCAGGGACCATATTTTTTCCTTTATGCTTAATATTGTATCTTGCATAAAATAAGTGTTAAATGTTGAATGACCAACTGACTGGAATCATGATTGATTGAAATTCTTAAGTCTTTCAAAGTTATCTTTCCAACATTGTAAAAATTGTTCTCATTCTGATGTCACTTTACTCTATATCAGTTCATGCAAATCTTCCCAGGTTTCTCTAGAACCATCCCTCTCAACAATTCCTCAAGTAAAATAATATTCCATTGCATTTATATGCCATGATTTATTCTGCCATCCCTCAATTGAAGAGTACTTTCTTCCTTCTTCTTTGGCACTATGAAACAAACAAAAACACTACAAATATTTTTGTAGACAGAGGTCTTTCTCTTCTTCCTTTATGTCTTGAGGCCCCAAAGTTTACATCTAGTGTTGGTATTATGGGCTCAAAGGGTATGCACAACTTTGTGATGTTTTGGGGCACAATTGCAAATTGCCTTCCAGAATGGCTGGACCAATTCACAGACTGTTTGGACATGTTCCCAATAACATTTCTCATTTTCCTTTGTCTTCTTTGCCTATCCAATGTGGTCATGAGGTGGACAACTGGTTTATTTGTTTAGGTATCTGTGAGTTAATAAGAACTGACAGCTATTTTCATCATCATCTCTTTAGACCCCAAAGTTTAGGATAGTATAACGATATCAAATGTTATGCCCAATTTAGTGACTTGGGGGGAGTGTAGTTCCATATTTCTTTCTAGAAGAGCTGGACCAATTCAAACTATTACCAGTAGTATATTAATGTTTCTGTTTTTGTACAGCCCCTCCAACATGTGCCATTTTCTTATTTTGTCATCTTTGTCAATATGTTGTGAACAGTTGTTTGCTTTCCGTTACATTAATTCCACTTGACAGCATATGTATATTTTTCCAAGTTTTTTAAATCATTTTCATCTTTTGGACTATATTATTTTTAACGCATTTAGGCCAACAATGATAGTTTATAGTATATAATGCATATGTATAATTATAAAGTGCTTTTATACTCAGGTAGAATCTAAGTTTTTTGAGGGCAGGACTGCTTTGTTTTTGGCTATATGCCCCCAGATCCTAGCACATGATAGGCACTTAATAAAATGCTTGATGATATATCAGTTGATTGATTTACATTACAAAACAACTAGGTGCCAATTAGTGCAAATAATGAATTCCTCTGAAGTGGAAGCATTATTCAAAATCATGCTTTGTGTTTCAACTGGACCAGAAGCAGTCACTATTTTTTACAAAATTATAACTCTCAATGGTATGAACATTAATACATAATTTGATTCATGTAAATTTTTTTTGATCCTTCTCACAATTCTCTGATGTTAACTACTGTTATTACTAACCCCGTTTTAAGAACGAGAAAACTGGGTTTCAAAGAAATGAATGTATTGTCCAATGTCACATAGTTAGTCAGTGTGATGAGGGAGAGGAGGACACATTAACCATTGTTCTTCCCATGTTAACACAGCTGACACTAGGAAAAAAGAATAACAAAAAAAGAAAAAAGTAAAATAATACAACTGGTTCTCCATTTATTCAGAAAGTCAAAGAGGGGAGCCCTTCATGAGTTAATGATGTTCCTTCTTCCCAAGCTTTGCATGCTGTATGAGGCTTTTCCCCCCGCTCATCTTCAGGTCAGGGTGGGAGTCAGAGGATTATTATATTTGGCCTGTTGATGGAGGGAGGTGGGAAAACCAGGCAAACTAATTTTAAAATTCCTTTTCACTGGACCAGCTACTTCTAATATCTGAATTTGGTCATGTTTGGCTCTCCCATTCAAGGACCCTTCAGCCAGACATTGGCTTTTGTTTTTATTTTACTTTGGCATGTACAGTTTTCACAGCTGAATGATGTTAAATGGCTTCTTCCTGCTGAAAATAATTCTCTATATTTAGTTTTATAAAAATATCCTAGTAATAATAAAAATAAGTCATATATTCAACTAAATGAAAAGGACTCCTCCCAAGAAAATATGGAAAAACTAGTAGATTTTTTAGTTTTCCTAAGAATTCAAACTAAAACTCTCATCTCTAATATACTTTAGAATGAAATTTACATATATATATATGTATATATATATATGTAGAGGTGAGATAATACGTATATTCTCTCTCTTCCATTTCTTTAGCATAGTTGACTGAGGCCATGATCACCATTTCAATGAGACCACCATAAAAATTTCTTCAGTGGTCTTCCTTCCTTAAGTCTCTCTCTACTCCAATCCTTCCCAATGTAGTGATCTTTCTACAATAATTCATTTATCATGTCATTCCCCTACAGACAGAGAACCTTCTGTAGCTCCTGATTGCCTATAAAATAGAAGTCCAAATTCCTTGGTCTGACATTTGACATCCTCTTTAAACTGGCTTCATTCTACTTCCTTAATTTAGTCTCCAACTCTATCTCTGCCACAGCCAATATGGTTTGCTCACCACCACTAAAACATATCTTGAAATTTTCTCCTTTTTCCTTTGGAATGAATAGATGGAAAGGCATTTAATTTTTTACTATGTGCCAAGCACTAGGGATACCCGTACAAAAATAATAGCAGCCCTTTCCCTCAAGGAGTTTACATTCTAATAGAGTCAACATAAAGAGAGTCTGTCATAGCTAGAGGGATTTGGATTTTAGAAAGTACCAGATGAGTGGATCCATAGGCTAGTAGGTTGGTACACACTGTTTCCAGGAAGAAATGGCAGCATCAATATGATTATGGTTCCTAAACTTTTGACCATATTATTCTCCAACTAACAACCCCAACCTTCCCCCATTCCTGCCAAACTTTTTCCATTATCAAACACTACCCACCTCCAGACACCCAATTTCTCCATACAACTATCTCTGTGAGCCCCAAGCTGAAGTGATCTCCTTCACCCAACTGAGAACACATGGACTGCATCATGCATTATTCAATTAGTCCTATACAACTCTCACCTTTTAGCATTTCTTCAACATTATCTTGAATTGTCATTTAATTTTCCTACCATTATTTAACCCATCTGTCAGTCAAAAAACCTGTATATGCACTTATTAGGTGCCAGGTACTGTGTTAAGTGTTGAGAATAGTTTATGTTTAGAGTATAACCTCTTAAAAGGTGGGGATAGATTAAGCCCCATACTCCTTTGTATCCCTGTGATATCATGAACATAAAAAGCTTGCAATAAATGTTTGACTCCATTTTTTCATGTAGATTTTGAAACTGCCCTGATCAGGGTGCTAAAAAGTTTTTCTTAATCAAGCAACACTTTTTTTTAATAGAGTGTCTTCTAACACCTATTTTTCCATTTGACTACAGGTCCAATTTCTTCATTGCATAAAGCAAACAGCCACTGGTGGGGAAAGTGAAATTGTAGATGGATTTAACGTATGCCGACAACTCAAGGAACAAAATTCTAAGGCGTTTCAGATCCTCTCCTCAACCTTTGTGGATTTTACAGATATTGGAGTTGACTTTTGTGACTTCTCAGTACAATCCAAGCACAAAATCATAGAGTAAGTCGTCTTCTTTAAAAATCACATGGGTTGTCAAATGTATGGTGTGAGAACTTAAACACAGAAATATGGGCCTTTTAGGATGGGGTCACTGAGTACAGATCACTATCAAACTAACTTTATTTCCTTTTGCAGTTGTTGCATTGATCTAGGAAGTAGTATAGGCATGTGGTACTAGATCTCATCAAAGCATCCTTCTACGTTTCTCATAGAGCAAGAAGGAGCCTACTTCAAGATTCATAGTATCCTTATGGATAAGAATAAAATGTGGACCATGAAATAGTAATTAGATGGATTTGTAGTCACAACCTCTATATCAGTTTCCTCATCTATAAAAGAGATAAAAATAGCATCTACCTCCTATAGATTTTCATGAGATAATAGTTACAAAGAATTTTTTAAACCTTAACATATTATATAGATACTGGATACTATTAGCTAATTGATCACATATAGAGTGGGAATGAAAAGTCAATATCATCCTGAACAAAATCTCCATTGATATGCCACAGTGCTCTATTCTCAACCATGTTATCCTCAGCATCTTTAGCAATGATGTGAAAATGGAAAAGGTGCTTTTTACCTTTTTTTATCAAATGATACAAAGCTGAAAGGGTTACCAATTATATTGGATGAGAAAATCACCACTTGTAAAGATTTCAACAGGCTAGAACAAATATAATGATCTTTATTATTCAATTAATATGAATAAATGTAAATGTAAATCTTGGATAAAAAATAAATTGCTTGAATCAAGAATGGGGAAAGAATATGGCTTGATAGCTCCTTGTGTGACAGACACAAGAGATTTCTATGTACAACAAGCTTAATACATGTCAGTGTGATGTAGGCTCTGATAAATCTAATGCAATCAATTTCAGTCTCCACAAAAAAAAATATATTTATATATAGTGTGTGTGACAATTGTCCATTTTGCTCTAGACTGGTTAGACAACATATGGAACAGTATGTTCTTTTCTGAGGACCACCTTGGCCAATAAGCACATATCCAAAGGAGAGAAATCAAAATTGAGAGGGGACCAAGGGAGAGGAGACAATGGAGGAGCTGGAGGAGCTGTCTCCTCAGTGTAATAGTACATCCTTTTCCCTTTTCTTTAAGACTCTGATTCTGCAAATAATAACACTGTTGTCCTCAAACTTCTGCCAGCCTGACACAGGAAGTCAAAAAAGTGTTTGATCATAAGCTATATTTTCCAGATTGTAAATCACTGGGATCCCTTGCTCTGTCAGTGAAGTAAGTCGACAAAAGTCATATCTACCTAGTTAACTAAAAAAATTATCCTAAAAGCCATCCATATAATTTTAGCCAAATTACTTTGCTTCTTAGAAACTCATTTTATTAGAGTAAGAACAATTATAATAATATAGGCAAAAGTTTGATCCTGGAGGTAAAAGGAAGCCACTTGAGTTCATTCTCTATCATCTCTTGGATCAAATATAAAATACTGTTTCATATTCAAAGCCTTTTGTAACCTATCCCCATCTACCTTTCCAGTCTTCTTACACCATACATTCCTCCTCCATGATATGATCAAACAACACCAGCCTTCTTGCTGCTTTTCACTGGCTGACTCTCGTGCTCATTATATACATTATTGTCTTAAAAGCAAGGATGGTCTTTTGTCATTTTTTGAATCCCTAATGGTAACACAGTTCCTGACACATAGTAGGCACATAATAAATGTTTGTGATGAATGAAAAGGGGCAATACATGACCAGAACTGCACTTTAGGAATGTCACTTTGACAGCTGAGTGGGACATGGACTGCAACAGAAAGAGAGTTGTAGCCAGGAGAATGACAATAGTCTAGGTAGGGGGTGTTAGGAGCTGCCACCAAGAAGGTGGCAGTGTCAGAGGAGAGAGACGGAGGCTTATTTAAGACACAGAGTCACGTCAGCAGAGCAAGTATGATCTAAGTTGGGAGAGGGAATTTCTTCACTGAAATCTCAAGTTCCAATGAAATCTCAAGTCTGGACCACCCAAAAGAAAAACAATAATTATAGTAATAGATCATATTATTGAATAGTTATAATAATATAGGCAAAGAGAAGAAGTTTGCAGCAACAGTAAAAAAGTTACATATTTTATCTCAGATGAGATAAATTGGGGAAGCTCTCAGATTCCATCCAGCTGTAGAATCCCATGACACTAATAGAAAGAATCATTAAGCAGTCAGGGAGCATTTATTTAAGGCATTTTGATGGGCATTAAAGATACAGATCCAAAAGTGAGACAGTCCTTGCCCATAAGGAACGTCCACTGTATGGGTGGATACAAAATCACGTGTAAGTGAAAGCAGGATACTGACAAAATAAATACCCAGTGATTTGTATGAGATAACTATGGGACATGCAGGTAAAGATCTCCATCAAGCAGCTGGTAAAGGGAGCCTGGAGCTCAGGTAAGAAAGGACAACTGGATGAGCCCTCTGCCTAGAGATGATAATCAAATTCTGAAGACTAATGAGATCACCCAGAGTACAGAGAAAAAAGAGGAGGCTTAGAACAAAATATTAGATTAAAAAGCAGGGAACCAGGGATAGGGAAGTAGCTCAGGAGATAGAGAGCCAGACCTGGAGATGGGAGGTCCTGGGTTCAAATCTGACCTCAGACATATCCTTGCTATGAGACCCTGGGCAAATCACTTAAACCATCCCCTCCCCATTGCCCAAGTCCTTACTTCTCTTCTACCTTAGAATCTATACTTAGTATTGACTCTAAGACAGAAGATAAGGCATAAAAAAAAATTTTTTAAGATAGGAAATCTGTGTTCTCATTCTGGATCTAACTTGAACTGGTTCCATGACCTTGACATGATGTCATAGAGAGGACACTGGAAATAGACTCAGGAAGTTGTTGTTGTTCAATTGTTTCAGTCACGTCAGACTCTCCATGTCCCCACTTGGAATTTTGCCATTTCCTTCTCCAGCTCACTTTACAGATGAGGAAACTGAGGCAAACAGGGTTAACTAACTTACCAAGGGTCACATCCCTAGTAAGTGTCTGAGGCCAAATTTGAAAAAGACTCTTCCTAACTCCAAACTAAACACTATCTACTGCTCTACCCAGTTAGAATCAGGGAAGCCTGAGTTGAAATCTTCCCTCAGACACTTACTAGCTAATTGGCCCAATGTGAGTGATTTACCTCTGTGGACCTTATTTTCCTCATCTATAAGATGATCGTTAAGCTTCTATGGCCTCTAAGGTCTCCTTCCAGCACAAAATCTGTGATGTGACTCTCTGATGACCCTATGATTTTATTTCTAGACCTCAAATCTTTTTTTGCTGAGCTCATTTTCTTGGGATTGTTTATTACTCCTAAAAATCAAATATAATTTTTTTAAATTTATGATTTTAGTTATTGGACTTCAGGCTAATTGAGGATTTAATGTACAGATATATTCATTCATAAGTCCATATCCATAAAATTATAGGATTGAATTTGGTGATCTGTAAGGTTCTATCCAGCTCCCCGATTCTATAATTCTAGAGAGCTGTGAGGGACCAGCACCAGCAGATAAGCTCAAATCAGTTTTAGTTACTTCATGATGATGTGATTTTTGCAACAAAAAAATGACATTTTTCTTTCCAATATGAGTAACTAAGTAAACTAGCCTTAAAAAAATCACCATTTGCAAGAATTTCATTCTAATGAAAAGCCTGAGTTCAAATCTTTTAGGTTATATCTATGGTATGTTATAGATCAAGTACAATAAAAATAATTTTCAATGGGTTAGCAATGCCAGTATTCAAATCATAACTCATGGTGGTCAATTGCAATAGATCAAAGTTTTTAAGAATCCCGGATATCGATACTAAAGACCCTTTGAAGAACTGTATATTTGAGATCGTTCAGTGTTTTTTCACTTTTGTTTTCCGCATCCAGTAGTCAGAAAGAGGCATGCTTAATCTGAAGAAAAGTCTTTGGGGTAGACAGGACAGCAGCCTTCAAATTTTTAAAAAGCTGTTGTGTGTAGGATGGTGATTTGGGACAAAATGGTTTATTGGAATTGATGTCTGGTGTTGGCAGATCAATGAGTCCAAGACATGAGTTACAATAAAATCCAGCTATAGTTCATTATTTAGCTTGGCAAATTGCTTTGCTTAAAAACTGGGGATTCTGGCCCTTCCAATAACCAGTCTTTAAAGGGATGGAGAAGGGGGTTAAGGAATAAGGAGAAAAGTGCATCAATCTCTGTCTGCCTCATGGCTCTCAGTTTTATAGGCATCCTCTCCTCCCTCTCTTCATCTTTCTTATTCCTGGTCCAGAAAGTCTGAATCAATTTGTTTCTTCTGTTCCAACAGAATTAAAGTCGTCTGTCTTGAGGTTTTGGAACACACTTTGAAATGCTGGGTAGAAACTGAGCTTGAATCTACAATTTAGAGCCAGTATCTACCCAATAAGGAAGCCCAGTAAACACCATCCAGACAATGAAAAATAAAGGCAAACGGTACAGAGACAGAGAGAAAAGAGATCAAGAAAGACAGTCTAAAAGAGAAGACAGTCATAATGCAGTGGAAAAACCATTGGCTCTGGAAGGAGAGGACTTGGATTAATATCCCACATCTGATGCACACTTACTATATGACCTTGGGCAAATCATTTTATTTCTCTGGGCCTTAATTACTTTGTTTTTTTAATCTTTGTCTTCTGCCTTAGAATCTGTATATTAGTTCCAAGGCAGAAGAGCACTAAGGGCTAGACAATGGGGGCTAAGTGATGTGACCAGGGTTATATAGCTGTGAAAAGCCTTAATTTCTATAAATCATGAGCTGTTGGTAGACTAGATAGGTTCTGAGGTCCTCTACAATGACCCTATACAAGCCAAGTAGCTGTCTTATTGCAAAATGGAAGGAAAATTCAATTTGTTCTGCCTTATCTAGAGCAGGGATTTGGAATGTTTTGTGTCAGAGAATCCTTTCACAGAGATGAAACTCCTGGCCTATTCAGAATAATCCTTTAAATTAAAAAAAAAAGATTACAAAAGAAACTAAATTATATTGAAAAAAATTTAAAAAATGAAGCAGCAAAATGACTCAGTGGACTGAGAACCAGGCTCAGAGATGGGAAATGCTGTGTTCAAATCTGGCCTCAGACACTTCCTAACGATAAAACCCTGGGCAAGACTCTTAACCCCCATTGGCCAGGTCTTACCATTCTTCTGCCTTGGATTGGAACCAATACACCATATTGATTCTAAGATAAAAGGTAAAGACTATTTTCTTTAAATTATAATTTTTGTAACTTTACAAACCACAGATTAAGATTCCATGGTCTAGCGGGCAGACCAGAAACAAAGAATGGAAGTTAAAGGAGACAGATTTGAGCTCAGTATAAGGAACTAACAATAATAGCTATCCAAAAAAATTGAAGGAGCTACTTCAGTTACTGAAAACATTCAGACAGAAGCTTGCCTTCTCTTGAAAACAGCACTCAACAAAAAAGAAAAGAGATTAAAATATACAAGTTTTTAACCAGTAAGCTTGATTTTGACATCTGGCAAAATTCTAAAATACATGATGAAGTAAATGATTTCTGAGCAGTTGAGAGGAAAAACATAGATCACTAAAATCCAACATGGCTCCTGCAAATGTCAGACTACTCTCCTTTCCTTTTCCAACAGGGCAACTTGACTAATTGATCAGGAGTATGCTATCGATATACTTGACCATTATTTTATCAAAGTATTTCACAAAAGACTCTCATGCTATGATTGTGGATACGATGGAAAGAGATGAACTAGGTTAGAGATCATTGAAGTCAATTTGGAATTAACTGAATGACAAAGAGTAATCATCAAAAATTCCATGTCAATTTAGAGTGACCACCAGGGAAGAACCCCATGGGTCTGCCCTTGGCCCTCTGCAGTTAAACATTGTTATAATTGATATAGTTGAAGGAGATGTTATGCTTCACAGGTATTGATGTTTATAAAGGGACCTTTAACATAAAAGATGGCAGAATCAAGAACCAGAAAAATCTTGAGGGACTAAAAAGTTAGGCTGAGTTTTGATTCATAAGAAATTGGATAGAGAAAAATATTAATTTCTAAAACAAAACAATTTTTTTAAAAATTTAACACAAAATATGGAAAAAATCAGGGGATCTTAATGGTCTTCAAGGTCCATCATGTTATGTGAAAGAATTAAAAATTCTATATTATATATATGGTTTATCAGAATTGATATCTGGTGTTGGCAGATGAATGAGTCCACAATATGTGTTACAATAGAATCCAAATACAGTTCATTACTTAGCTTGTCAAATTCCTTCACTTAAAAACTTGGGTTTTTAATGACTAGTCTTTAAAGGGTTGGAGAAAGGGGTTAAGGGGTAGGGAGTTAACTTGATTAGTAAGTATGTGGGCTCTATTTGAATCTATAGAGGGACAAAGGGTTAAAGCAGTGGTTCCCAAACTTTTTTGGCCTGCCGCCCCCTTTCCAGAAAAAATATTACTTAGCCCCCTGGAAATTAATTTTTAAAAAATTTTAATAGCAATTAATAGGAAAGATAAATGCACCTGTGGCCATCACCACTTTCCTGGATCACTGCAGCACCCAACAAGGGGCAGTAGCGCCCACTTTGAGAATCACTGGGTTAAAGTTTCAGGGAAGTAGACAAAATGGAATAATATTAATAAAGAATTTATACAACTAAAAGATTGTGAGTTCCTTAAGAGCCAGAACTATCTTTTGCCATTCTTTGTATATCCAGTGTTTAATAACATGCCTGGCAGAACTGGTGTTTAATCAATGCTTATTGACTAACTAACTACATAAATGGTAGTTGTTGTTATTGTTATTTTCTATTTAGGTTTGATATTAGGAAAACCATGCTAGCAAAGGGGTCACCCAAATTAGAATGGGTTTCCTTAGGAGGCAATGGGATTCCCTCTCATTGGATGTCTTCAAATACAGAATGGAGGAATGTTTTTTGAGGCTGTTGTAGAAAGAACTCTTCTCTAGGCACATAGGTTGGACTAAATGACTTCTGTGTTTCCTTCTTGCATTCAGATTCAGATATAAAATGGTAGAAGGGATTCATATTTGAGCTATCAGTTGAACTAGATGACCAACGAAGCCCTGTTCAACCCTGAAGACTGTTTCTTAGAAAAGCATATAACTATAGCCTGGGTTGTTTAAATTGACAACACCTTTAAAATACTTTTCTTTAACAGAATAGACAATAAAGGTCAAGTGATTCGCATCAACTTTAATAACTCAACCAGAGATACAATATTTGACATACCTGTCGAAAAAGTACAGCCATTCTATGCTGCTTTAAAGGAGTTTGTTAATCTGATGAACCATAGAGAAAACAAATTTATCTTCAAGATGCATCCAGGTCAGTATGAGAGCTTTTATTAATGCAGAAAATGATAGTATTTTTGTATTGATTAATTAGCCAAAGTAGAATATAGAGCAAGGGTTTTCAGAACTATGAGCCACAAACTTTTTTAAAAAAATATTTTAATAGGAAATATGTTTTGCAAGATAAGACATGTACAACTCAGATTGATTCGCTTATCAGCTCTGGGAGGGGGAAGGGAAGAAGAGAGGGAGACAATATGGATCATATAACTTTGGAAAACTTATGTGGAAATATGTTATTAAAATAAAAAATTAAATATATTTTGATTGCTATATTTCACTATAATTGATTTTCTTTGTAATCCTATACATATTATTTGGTATCTTTAGGTCATGTTTCTGAGAAGGGGGTCATAAACTTCACCAAACTGTCAAAGAGTTCCAGGACATAAGATGGTTTAAGGATCCCTAATCTTAGAGTTTAAACTTGTTATAACCAAGCTATTGGAGAATTGTATTCCTGTGAGATAGTATTATATGCCTAATAGCCATTTAACAGAAAACGAGGCTTATCATTAATTCTTAAGCTTTAAAAAACTAGAGAGAGATTCATCATTCATCTCATTTAAACATATATCAAGCAAGAAATTATTATTTATACCAGCCATTCTTTGTGCCTATCCTGGCTCCACTTCTGATTCTCTGGACTTGATCACCACCTTTCTCCACCTCTGCTTCCCAGAATCTGACACTTGAAGGCAAAAAGTCTTTTTTTGCTTGTATCTGTAGCCCTGATTCTTAACACAGTGCCTGGCACAAAGTAAAAACTTAAGAAATATTTATTGACTGACTGATGATTTTCCTACTAAGCTTACAAAAATTTTAACTAATGAAGAGAAGAAACATTTTAATTTTTCCAAGGTATCTGAATAAATGAACCTTGCAACTATCCCCAGCTTTGTTGTTGAAGCCTAGTCATTTTTCAATTGTACCTAACTCCTCATGACCCTATTTGGGTTTTTCTTGGCAAAGATACTGGAGTAGTTTGCCATTTCCTTCTCCAGATCATTTATTTGATAGATGAAAAAACTGAAGAAAGCATGGAAAAGTGACTGGCCCAGGGTCATAAAGCTAGTAGGTGTCTGGAACTGGATTTTAATTCAGCAAGATGAGTGTTCCTTATTACAAGCCTGACACTCTGTCCACTGTGACAACTAGCTGCCACCCCTAGCTTTACAACATATTAAAGTGTAAAGATTTCTAGAAAGGGCTCAAGAAACCTGAGTTCACATTTAAGCTTTGCCATTACTTACTGTATGGTGGTAGATAGTAGGAAAAAAAATACCAATTTGGAATGAAGAGATCTGGATTGGATTTGAATCAAGTGATCATTAAGTATTTATTAAGACACTATGCTAGATGTCAAGAATACAAAGACAAAAGAAAACAATCCTTGCCTTCAAGAAACTTATATGCTGTCACAAGTTAGTTTCTCATTAAAGACTCTCAATTTCCTCATTTGTAAGGTTCAATAAGGGTGGCCTTGTGGAAGTCAAACGTCCCTTCCAACTCTATGATTCTATGAATCTTGATGGAAAATTGATTTCCAGGTTCTGGACTTCCTTCCTATCTAATACAGAGGAATTTTTCCTCAACATTGTATTCTCCTGGTTCATGTTTCACTGTGAAAAATAGCTTTTTTGTCATACTCTAGTAATACTAGAACCTTCAAGCAGGCTACCAGCTTTAATTTCAGTATCCTAAATCCTAAGGCACTTTCTACCCTGGTTTGACTCAGGACCAGTTGTGACAGCAATTCTTTAGGTATTTGCATTTTCCAAGTTATTAAACATATGATTCATTATGTTTCAAAATGGTTGGTTCTAGGTGACGTGATTACATTTGATAACTGGCGCTTACTTCACGGCCGGAGGAGTTATGAAGCAGGAACAGAAATATCTCGCCATCTTGAAGGTGGTTATGCAGACTGGGATGTGGTTATGTCAAGGCTTCGTATCTTAAAGAAGATTGTCAAAAATGGAAATTGAATTTTCTAGCTGCACTTTTGACAGTGCAACTAAAGGATGGGTATTTGGTAAACTACAAGAAGTTACTTAATCTCCGCTTAGCACAATCAGTAGTATTATGTAGATCTTAGACATTAATTTCTTTAGCATTACAGCTAGATTTACAAGATTAATTTTTCCTTTGTTTCTGTACTGGATCCAGAAAAGAGATGAAAAAATACATCTCTGTCCTTTCCTTGTAAATGCAGGAACTAGGGGTGCAGAATGTTATATATGCCATAAGGCAAGGTTAAAGTGTCAACTATTTTTCAATAGTTTTGCTAGATTATTTTCTTTTGCATAGGGGAAATTTCATTAGATTGGGAGTAGGTGAGAGAGATATATCTAGAAATGACTACGATATAAAAAAAAGTTATTAATAAAACTTTTTAAAATGTTATGGCAATGCCTGAGATTTTGTTGCTTTCTTTTCAACTCTGTTCTCTGTGGGCAATTTTCTCCTTGAGAGTTAGTTTGATAAGTGATTTGTATGCACACAAAATAAATTTATTAATTGCTATATTTCCGCTGCATAATGGGGTACCCTTTAGACACTGACTGGAACAAAAATGACATCCTAGTTACAGAAATAGCAATCTCCCCAAATAAGGATGCATATCTTTGTACAGTAGTGGCTTATACTTAAGAAAAACAGTATACCCTTTTTATCAAAAAAAATTTTATAGGAACTACAAGATCATTTTTTCAGAAGCAAAAAAAATCTAAACAATTAGAAAGATATTCATTTTTCATGATTGGACTGTGTCAATGTAATAAAATATATAATATGACCCAAATTAAGCAGTCAATAAAATACTTATTAAGCTTTCCTTGTGCCAGACCCTGTGCTTAGTACTGAGAATACAAAAATGAAATAGTCCTTGCTCTCAGGGAGCTTATATTCTATCAGGAAAATATGCACCCAGGTAAATATAAATTCAGAATATAAACCTATAACAGAATATATATGCCTCCGTTTCCTCATATGTAAAAGGGGATGTAGACAGAAATGATGAATAGTATCTTTGCCAAGAAAATCTCAAATGGGATCATGAAGAAACAGACACAACTGAACTAAAAAGAAGATTATTTCTCCCACTGGCTCAATTGCTAAAGTCAGAGAATGTTAATGTATTGTGATTCAGTAACAAAGTCTAACATTAGCTTATGATCCTTCTATGAGGTAGACACTCTCTAAATTTAGAAGGGAACAAACGATTAGTTCAACAAAAAAATTAGCCGTGTCTTTGGAGATTTTACCTATCTGATTTTTAGATGAATTTCAGGTATTTTTTGAAGGTGAGAATTTAAAGCCAATACCCTGAAATAAAGCCAATACCCTGAAATAAAGAAAGAAGCAGCATTGAGAGGCAATCATTCTCTGGACAGAAAAAAAATTTTTTAATCTCCTCCCTCTACCCAACTCTGACCCTTGACCATGTTTCTTTGAGGTAGAGCTTCTTCTTCTAGGAGATATTGCATCCAGCAGGTAACAGAGACACACTCTAAAAGGCAGAGATGGATACAGAGAGGCAGTCATTTGAAGAAGGAAGCAAGGAATAGGACTTGGCAACAGGAAAGAGAACCAACTAAAGAGAAGAGCAGAAATTCGGAACTCAGCTGAGCAACCCATGCAGGAAGCACTAGGATAAGAAACATGCATGATGATCCAAATGGAAGACAAAAGTGGCATCAAGACAGATAGGAGGAGAACCAAGAGAGAGCAGTGAACCTGCCCTCACGATGGGGATGAAGCAGACTCTCTCAAATGCAAGACGAAGCCCCAAACACTCCATACCAACTGTAGACAAGCCCAGAATAGTAGACTTGTAGATATGACCCATAACATAAAGGAACTAGGTTTTGTGACTCATTTATGGGATTATTCCACTTTTTTCAAATACCTGAGAGGCAGTTTGGTTCATTAGACGTAGCATTGTCCTTGCAATCACAAGACCAAAGTTTGATTCCCAGATCTGCCACTTACTACCTATATGACCTTGGACAAGTCATTTGCCCACTTTCCCGTAAGACCTCTCTCTGGTGCTTGGTTTCTTCAGAGGTAAAATGAAGCATTCAGACTAGATGGCTACTAAGGATTCTTCCAACACCCAGTCTGTATGTTACTATAAAATGGCTTGTATTTTTTTAATCCATCAAGTTCACAAAAGCTTTCACTAGGCTGCCATAATGACTTCATCCTCTTCCATTCCACCTTGGCACCTTTTATTCATCTTGCTCTTGGTCCATCAGGCTATGTCTAAAAGAGATGCTGTTCTCTGCCACCACCTTCCATTTTTATAGCATTTTTTTAATCTGCAGTGGAAATGGGGGCTGTAAGACTAAATATAACCTCTACAATTTCTAAAGTGTTAGAGATGACATGACATATTATGGGCTACAACAACTGTTACAGTCTGAGGATGATTAGGTTTCCTGGATTCAATACTCCACGGATTTGACTTTCCTCCAAACTCATAATGGATTTGATGTTACTTGGATTAGAACCCAGGTCTGAATTGTCAAAATGAGGCTGGCTGCCTGTTCTAGTTGTCTGATTTGCTCCCAAAAGGTGCTTTTGTTTCAGCTGTATTGAACAGTGTCTTTAGTTCATCCAAACAACTCCAGAAGACCACAAAGATCAAGCCCCCAAATTCTCTTCAACCCTATCAGTAGAAAATAGCACATCCCCTAAATGAGAGAGAAAAAGCTTGGGTAGTGGGAATCTGGACAATAGATAGATCTCTGGAGTAATGATCCAGAATACAAAAAGCTATTCTCCTCTGTGGGAAATGCAAAGGAACAAAATTTTCATCTATCAAAATATTCAAATAATCATCTAAAAGGATTTTCCCACTGAATTATAATCACTTGGCTCTCTCTTCAACACAGTATCTCTACAGGCTGTCTTTAATTCTAGTGTCATATTTCAACTCTAAGCCCTAAGAAAATTTCAAAAATTATATTGCTCTCTGTTGCTGTCCACTGGGAGCCTTCAATATGATTCCTGGAATGTGACATCATGAAATAAACATCTACCTGTCTACCACAGACCACACAATTTTCTGACGTTAAAAAATGCACAGTTTTTAAAAGTAACATTCACAAGTGGCCCATGTTTTGGACCTTTAGATTACTCCCTACCTTGCCTCCCTGAGTGATGATGATGCTTCTTTGTTTGACCTTGTTTTGGGTAATACTAAGTAGTGATAATATTAGTATTACTACTCATATAGTACTTATAAATTATTTATTACTTATTAGTATTATCACTACTTAGTATTATTATCTTAGTATTATACTTAGTATAAGTATTAGTACTTAGTATTATAAGAAGTAATAAATAATACCAATAAGTAATAGTAATACTAATTTGTAAATATTATGTAAGTAGTGTCACTAATAAGTAGTAACAAGTAATATTAATAAATCAGTAGTAAAACTAATAAATAATTTATAAGTACAATATAAGTAGTAATACTAATAAGGAGTAATTAATAATGCAAATAAGAAAGTAGTAGTAACACTAATTTCTAAATACTATGTAAGTAGTATCACTAATAAGTAGTAATAAGTAATATAATAAATTATAGTAATACTAATAAGTAATAAATAATTTATAAGTACAATATAAGTAGTAATACTAATAAGGAGTAATAAATAATGCCAATAAGTAAGTAGTAGTAATACTAATTTGTAAATACTATCTAAGTAGTATCACTAATAAGTACTAATAAATAATATTAATAAGTTAGTTGTAATACTAATAAGTAATCAATAATTTGTGAGTACTCTATAAGTAGTAATACTAACAAGGAGTAATAAATAATGTCAGTAAGTAGTAGAAATACTAATTAGTAAGTACTATCTAAGTATTATCACTAATAAGTAATATGACAAATAATATTAAGTTGTAGTAATACTACTAAGTAATAATTTTTAAGTACTATATAAGTAGTAATACTAATGAGTAGTAATAAATAATATTAATAACTAAGTAGTAGTAAAACTAATTTGTAAGTACTCTGTAAGTAGTAATCATAGTAATGCTAATAAATAAGTAGTAATAAGTAATACTAAGAAGTAGTAGTAATGCTAAAATGTAAGTAGTAGTAAAACTACTTACATAGTACCTTGATGTTGGCAAAGATCTTTAACTAGGTTATCTCATTTGAAATAAAAACTGTAAAACAAAATGTGACTCATTTTAATGCTTACTATGACCCGGTACAGAAAGTCTTTGACCTAATAATTTTTTAAAGTTTTTTTTTTTTTTACCAGCTATGTGGAATTTCCCCCCAAAGACCCAAAGAACACATAATGAGTATGCTGTGAACTAGCTCAGAACTTTATTTCGGCAGGAAATTAATTATTTTTCTTACTACAGCTAAATATTAACAATGTGAGAGGAATGCAGATGGGGTGAGCAGATGTTATTAAAAGAAATATTTTATGCCTTAAGACTATAGCATTGATGTAAGTATTTAATCATATATTTGGGCAGCATAAAAACAATTCTGCAACTGATTTGTTTATGGGATCAGGGCCCACTGTCACCCTGGGTTGATTCCTGCATTAATGTGCTTCATTGAAACATTAGAGTGATTTTGGAAGGAGTGAGATTTTTTGCTTCCCAAGTCATTTCCTAGGCTGCTGCGCCATTTTGTTAGCTCAGAGACAGGAATAGATTTTAGTAGTCTCTGTCTAATGAGATATCTTTTGATTCTGTCTAGCATTAGGTGACCATCCTGAGTATTGCACTGATGTCACTGAAATAGTCAGACATAAATAAAAGTTTCCAAGGCCTTCGACAGATTTTCTACACAAAGATGTGGAATCAGAAAAGATACAATCAAAAGAGCATCTAGTCAGACCTCGGTTAGAATCCTACCTAGGAAGATGACTCCCTCGGTGGCCTTGGGAAAGTCACTTAACCCCTCTGGACCTCAGTTTCCTCATCTGTAAGATGAGGTGATTGGACTAGATGAATTCTAAGGTCCTCTCGAGCTCGAGCTCTATGATCTCATGATCCTAAGAGACATGAAAGGTCAATGACCTACACTAGATCACAACTAGAGTCATCCTTAACTCTTCCATTGGCTTCATGCTGCCCTCTGCTTCCCAACTCCAACAAATTAAATCAGCTTCCAGGTCTTGGTGATCAGACCTTTGAGCCATCTTCCACATCTTCCTCCCTTTCTCTCTGCTCTCAGAAAAGTCATCCTGCTTCATCAGCCAAGTCCATCATCATCTGTCTAGACCAGTGATGGGCAAACTTTTTAAAGAGGGGGCCAAAGGAAAGGAAATGCTCATCAGTCAGTCTGTTTCTAAGGCAACTCTTTCAAAGTTTCATTGTATTGTATCCTACTCAGTATATTTGTCAGATTAGGAATAATGTTGGTGGGCAGTATAGAACATTTCAGGGGGCTGCCTCTAGCCTGAAGGCCATAGTTTGCCCATCACTGGACTAGACTGTTGCAAGAGTCTCCTTCCTAACTTGACATATAATGTCCAGCTTTTTCCAATCCAATCCTGCACATAGTTGCCAAAATTACCTTACGACCATAGGACCAGAGACTTTGAGCTGGAAGGTACCTCAGAGGTTACTTAGTCCTATTCCCCTACTTAAAAGAAGAAAACCAAAAAGGTAAAAATAACTTACTAGATGTAAATTAAAGTAGTAAATGGCAGAACCAGAATTTGAGTTCGGATACTCAGCAGTAAATTCATCATTCTATCTCTTCTACCATAATCTCTGAATAAGTAGAATAAGCCATTAGTGTTATGAACACCCAACAATCCCTAACTTAATTTTTATTATAATCATTACACTTTTGCTCTCTATTCAAAGTTTGTTTCCCATTGTTGTATCCCCCTTGGTGAGCTCATACATGCTAGTGAATGGGGTCAAGAGGAAGCAATCTAGGTCTTGGGTAGGGTCTGAATCATGCAGGATCCAAGTAATTTTAAACCAAAGGCCATACAGAGAAATGAGTGTCCTCTGTTGTGTCAAATCCCAAGAGACGACTCCAGACTCATTTGCCAAATCTTACCATTTCTGCCACTACATTTTTCTAAATATGGCTCCTCTCATCTTATATAGCTACTACCTTGGTTCAAGTGCTCATCGCTTCTTTCCTAGATTACTTCAATGACCTTCATTACTCCATCATTCCTCTGTGGGGTATATTCTTGACTGTCTAGAGACCTTTCTCCACCATGATTTAATAGTCTTCTCACCCTGGAAGACCAATTCAGTCCTTTCCTCTGACTGGTTGATTCCTTCTGGATCCTCCATTTAAAAAAAAAATGTCCACGCTAGCTAGATTTGCTCTATCACTTCTCTCTTGATTCCACTCTAATCTCTCCAGGGCTGTTGTGAGGATCAAATGAGATAATAGTGTAACAGGCCTACCACAGTGCCTGGCACATAGTAGGTGCTTAATAAATGTATATTTCTTTCCTTTCTTTCTAGTCTCCTTCATTTCTGTCTTTCTTCTCTCCTTCCATTAGAATAGGAACTCCTCCAAGTTTAGAGATTGGAAGTCCTGCATACATGCATACTCACTGCATACATGCACACCCAACCATAATAAACTACTTCATTTAAAAGGTCTGGGAGATATCACAGCTATGAAACTTAATTCTGTCAAAACTAAAATATTAATTAGCAGCTCCTGATCCTCCTCTACCTGATGGCATTTGAGGGTATTAAATATCCCAGGTAGTCAGGATGGTGATTCAATATTTCAAATCAAAGATGTTCCCTTCCCATTTGGCTCAACTCATGGTATGAGTTCAAACTCGGGAGTGAGTTTGAGTTGCTATTGTCTAGACATATTCAATTCAGTTCAGCTGATATTGATTAGAATAAGATCATTTCACAACTGGAAGGAACCATCAAATCTACAACATCCCTAAAAAGCAATCCTCTCTAAGACATTCTGGACAAGCAGCCATCTGACCTATCTTCCAAATCAACCCATTCCACCCATGGAAAGCTCCAACTGTTCGTAGTTTTCTTTCTGGATATCAAATTGTAAACTCTTCTCTTATACTTTCCACCCAATGTTCTCAGTTCTCCCTGCTGGAGCCAAGTGAAAAAGTAGAATCTCTCTTCCACGTGAAGATAACCAGACTAATTTTCACAAATGTTGATTTCATTAGCATTCATTCCTCTGTGGTAATAGTAAAAGAAACCTGTGTACACACACAAACACAAACACACACACATACATATACACACTTTCAAAATCAGAAAGAATCCAAGTGGAAAGTAAGCCAAAAAATCCCTCTTATAACGTCCAATAAATGGTCATACAATCTTTGCTAGGGGACCTCCAACAAAGGGGAATCCAGCACCACCCAAGGCAGCCTGTTTCACTTTAGGACAATTCTAATGGTCAGAATTTTTTTTCCTTAAGTTGTCTTGAAATCTGCCTTTCCAAAACCTCTTACCTGTCACCCCTAATTCTACCTTCTGGGGCTAAACTAAAAAATTCTAATCTCTCTTCCACTAATCAATTTCTCAAATGCTTGACAATAGCCATCACATGCCCTTAACTCTTCTCTTCTTCAGCCTTAACATAGACAGCTCCTTATACTTATCCTTAGATGGGATGGTCTCAAGGCCCTTCACCATCATGGTTTCCATTCTTGGGTCCTTGAGTGCTCTGGCTCATTTTTTTTAACTTGACCTATTATTTTATCCATATTGGATATTGCCAATATGGAAGTCCATCTGGCAAAGCATACCAATATCTTCTCTAGGATATATAGCCCTAACAAATTGCCAGATTAAGGATCTTACAGGAAATAAAAGTCTGAGATGGGATCTCAAATTCAGATCTTTCTCTCACCAAGGCCAGGTCTCTAACTACTATGTTAGGCTGCCTCTCATCAGTAGCCTCCTAAAGCGTGGTGCTCACGATCAAAGGCAGTATTCCATCTGGAATCTGAGCAAAGGGGAGCACAATAGAACTAGCAAATATTACATCTAAAGTCCCAAACTAGGACCTGGGGGACATAAGGACCTCTGGAGTTGGTGTTTGGAAAGAGTTAGAATGACACAAGCTTTCTTTTTCCTTTCTGTAAATGGTGACATTTCAGTCCTCTGACCCATTGAGTCTGGGAAGGCTTATTACTAATATATTTGTTCTCTCAAGGGGCTGAATTTAATTTCATAGCAAAATATTTTTCATGACTACAAAAGTCGGCTTCAGGACTATTTACGTGCAGAACAAGCTAGAGGACCCAACTCCCATTTTCAGTATCAGGAAAGACATATGGAAGCAATCACTGTCAGTAATGGCTGATGAACCCAAATATCACCATGGTCTCTGTCCAAGAGATATCTGGAAACTGTCCCAAGTGCCTTGTGTTCACTTATCCTTAAAAATACAAATCCCAAGCTTGCCTTTTAGGGTCCAGGTACAAGAGTAGTTAATAGCATTACCACCTAAGAGGCAGTAAGAGACAGTGCTGGCCTAGTGAATAGAAAACTGACCTCAGAGCAAGAAGACCTGAGTTCAAGTGCTACCTTTGAAATATACTGAATGTATGACCCTGTACAAGTCACATACTCTTATCATGTACTTTCCAACTCTTTCCCTGATCCCACAATTCTCTAAATCATATTATATATCATATATAAATATTCAGAAACTTAACATTATTAAATATATAAATAATAGATATATATGTTTATATTTTATACATATAAGTTCTATGTAATTAAATTTCAAATTAGCAAATATAGAATATTAGTAGAGTCAAGGAAATGGGAAAGCACAAAATATTTAAAAAACAACAAGGAGTCCCATTTGGCTGATGTCGACACGTGGTCTACATAAAGTGGAGGGATTTTCCACTAATGAAATTCATGTCCTTCCTTCCCTTTCACCCTTACCTATAGAGAGCCAGCTCTATATTTCTGGGGGTTCAGAGTGGTATTTAGTGGCGTCAGATTGAACGAGAATAGTCAGACTAAATGCTTAGCTCATAATTGCTCCAACTTGCCATGGAGTCTTGAGTTTAATATATACTGGTTTCACACAAAGAGCACAGAGAAAAAATCATAGCTGTGAAGGGGTTACAAATTATACAAAAACCCATTAAAGTCTAAAAAGTAGAGAGATAGGTCCAGAGTCAAAGGCCAAATTCCAACCACCAATTAGTAGGAGGTTAATTCTGGGAGAAGAAATATATTTCATAGAGATCGTAAACAAATTGAGTCCTGTACTCTTGATTTACAGGATGGCACCTGGTCAGATAAAGTCTTGTCTAGCTTTGTCTGTTTCCAGCCTAGATTGTCTAAGTAATATATTTTTTAGAGTTCAGGCTTCTTATTTATCAAGGAGAGAAATTGTTAACTCTGTACCTTCTGGTTTGCTAGGAACTTAAAGCTTTTCAATAAGTCTATAATGTTTTTTTTTTTCCAATAAGAAAAGGTATGGATCATAAAAGGAGTCAAAAGAGGGGTCTCAGATTTTTATCTATTCTCTTATTGGCTTCCCACACTTACCCTTCCGCCCAAAAAAAATATAGCCAAGTCTCCTGGGTTAAGTAGCACCTGGATGACCTAATTCTTGATTTTAAACAAAAGAGGGAAAATTCCACAGATGTGGACATATTCTAGAAAGGACTGTTTTAAAAGAAAACTTTTTAGGAGGTTTGGGTTTCTTTTTTAAACTCCTACACAATGTCTTTTCCTAAACAATATGGACAGATAGAAAACAGAGTCTACCAGAGAAGAAATAAAGTCTCTTATCAAATTTTGCATTTAATATCCCTTGAAAATCCTCTACTTCATTTTTGCATAGCAGACCAAGACTGGTCCAGTTGAAAAAGGAGCAGCAATTAGAACAAATACTGTTCTATTTCTTCTCTCTACTTAGAAACAAGAGTTTAGGTTTAGAAACAGTTGCAGGTAATACAGTTAAATATCAACACAATTGGTGAGAATATACACTGTGACATGAGAGGTGCATTAAGTGCTATGTGAGATATGAAAAGAGATCATTACTGATCAATAGGATCAAGGAAAGCTTCATGGAGGAGGCTTGAATTTAAGGAATGGGAAGGAATCCAAAAGGCAAAAAGAGAATTGGCCAAGAATTCTTGCCCTTGGAAAGAAATTAAGCAAAAGCAATGAAATGGGAAAGCTTGAGCCATGATTGATAGAGAGAGAGCCAGACAGACAGACAGAGACACAGAGAGAGAGAGAGACAGACAGAGAGAGACAGAGAGAGACAGAGAAGTAGTAGTGAGATGTCCACTTAGGTTGAAAGTTAGCATAAAAGGAAAGGAGAAAGTGTGAGATAGGGTTGGAATATCAGAGAGAACTAGACCACAGAGGCTGAGGAATTTTCACTTTACTTGCTGGGCAATACAGAGCTGATGCTAAAGGATTTTGAGGAAAAGGGATAATGTAAACAGTATTGTTATTATCATCAGGATAGCTAGAAGAAGTATATTTAGAGGGAAAAGTAACAAACTATATAGGATGAAATATCAAATATATATGCATATATATATACACTAGGGATAAAAAAGAGGATAATGCTAAGAGAAATGGGAAAAGAAATAAAAAGAAGTAATTTTATATTTCATAAAGAAACACATGGAGGGAGAGAGGGATAACACCAATACAATGGAAGGGTGAAAGAAAATTTTAATCATTATAGTGGGAAGGGTCAGAAAGGTTCAAATGGAAGGAAAAACTCAAACTCCAAATTCAATCTTCATCATCATCATCAACATCAACAACAACATCATCAACATTATCAGCAACATCATCATCAATAACATCCATATCAACATCTAACTATCCATCTTTTCCTGACCCAGGAAAGATTTTTGCTGGAGTAATGAATGAGAGGCAAAAGATCTAAACTCTAAGCTTGAGTGCCACTATGTCTCCTTTGTGGTTAAAAAGAAAGCCTTCTTTTTCCTGGGCTCAGTTTCCTTATTTATTTTTGAGTGAAGCTTACCTGGATTCTGCATTAACTCAATCAATTAAATCAAAGAATAAACCAGTTATAAACAAGAAGAATAAAAAATAGGTTTTTTTGATGGAATAAAAAACATTGAGTCCATGCCATGTGAGGATTATTTGAACTGTACAGGAGTATTGCTTCTTGAGAAGACTTGACTTAATACTAGAAGATCCAAGGCTTTCTACCCTTCAAACATCCTTCATTTTTATTTGCTATTTTATTCTACTTATAAGCTTTTTCTTCTTAGCCTTAAACAAATAAATAAGGACACTCAATCAGATTTCATTAGATGCTTCTTAGTAGTAGTTATCAGAGAATATAGTTTGCATTTGTTTAGGAGATTAAAAAAACTAAAATTCATCAGAACTTATCTTTGGTACTCTTCAAGTTCTAGAAGGCATATCTGCCTTATATATTATATATATATATAATAGTATTCTGATTAACTATAGGGGACAGGATCCAGTATCAATGGATGGAAATTGCAAGGAAAGACATATTGCCTGGGTGAAAGAAGGTAGAGGAAACTTCCTAAAAATGTCCAAAAAAGGAGTGTCCTATCTCAGTATATGGTAGTCTCTCCAGACTGGAGGTCTTTAAGGATAGACAATAGATGTTTCTCTAACCATCTCTCAGATATATTAAGGTAAGAGGCTTATTTTTTCATTTATAGACTGGACCATCAAGGTCAGAGGTCCACTCTAACACAAATTAATTTTTTAAATTTTGGGACTAAGGAACATTATTTTGTTCTCTATGAAGGAATATAAATGGTGAGTGCTCCCTTGAGGGATGAAATTGACATACCTCAAGAAACAATGGTGGTATTAATCCGCTTTTATGTATGAGAGGAAGAGATGCAAAATGAAAGAATGGGTAACTAAGGAGTAGGAGTGTGATGGCAAGTAGGTGTTTAAGGTGGATGGCAAGATGGGATATAAAGCAAAATTTTATTGATATGGTCAAGGACTGGCTAGATTTTATGGAATATGTAATATTGTACTCACCCACCAATCAGAACAGTTTGGCCTAAGCACAGAAATTCCAAAGGTGAATGGGTTAAGTTATTCAAGGAATTATCTCTGGATGTGCATTCAGAGGCAGGAACTATGGTAAACACTAAGCTAATGAGATTATTCACTGTTTTTAATAAATAAAAATCTTCCTTATCTTTTCCTTTCTAATCATATTTTTCATCATCTTTATCATATTGTAATGGATATTTTAACGGATATATCTAGAGTCAGAAATACCTGCCTCTGACATTTATGAGCTATATAACTATTGGAAAGTCGCAATATCTGAAAGCCTATTTCTCTTCAAAGAGGGGATAATTATCATTATAATACCAATGACACAGGATAGATATAAGACTCAAATAAATGCCTCCTCTTTAACCCATAATATACTGCCAAATTTATTTATTAATTGGGTATTATTGATTGATTGATAAGTACAATTATTAATATGTAGCTATTTGTCAAAACTCTACCTTGCTAGCAACACCACTTTTCTGCCCTTTTGAAATTCATTTCTTTAGTGAAATCAATTGCAAAGTTAGCTAAAGAAACTAGGGCTGCATCATTCCTTAATTCCTCGGTTTCTTTTGACCCATTCCTGTTCACTTGTTTTGATGTAATCATTATCTATGTTTCTCTTTTTGCTGATAAAAAGCATGTTGATGCTGTTGCTCAGAGTCTCAGACCAAATTGGGTGTAACTGCAGATCTATTGACTTTATATCATTCAAAATCTCTCCCAGCCTTTTTCTTTACAGTAACATATATGTCAATATTTTATCATAATCATTATTATTCCTGACATTTAAATAATACTCCATAATTTGCAAAGCACTTTCAACTCCCTGATCTCACTTGAGATCACGAATATGCACAAATACAACAATATGTTAATAAAGCTGTTGTGTAAAGGAAACCCTTTCCTCCCAGGATCATGAACTTTCTGCTCTTCAGAGCCAGTCCATTAGCAACCTGGAACTAGGGGTTTCTGGTCCAGATCAGAGAAACTTTGATTGGTTCCTGAGATGCGGTAGACCAACACAGAGGGAAAGGATGTGATGTGGAGAAGGAAGACTATAAAAAATGAGCCCTTGGAAGAGGCTGGCTTTTCTCCGGAGATTTTTGGCTGGGGGCTTGTCTGCGATTCGGCACTGGTGGTGGGGGGCAGAAGACACTCTTGTGGACTGGTAAGATTAGGATGGCAGACTAGGAAATATTTTTTCTATTTCCTTCCCTCCTTATTTCTTTCTTAGACTATATTTATATTAAAATTAAATCGTTAAAAGCTACCATCATCCTCATGACTTAAGGGTTAATTATTTTAATAAATGCCAACCAGAATAATCTTTTTTTAAACTAATATTATATTTCCAAACAAATTTTTTAAATAATACATTTAGTATATTATTAAAATTTCAATATTTCACTATAAAAAAATTTTAAAGGTTAGTGAAACTAAAGATGGGGGAGTTTTTATGCCCATCCAAAGTCATAGGATTCCTGAAATCTATCCCCAGCTAAAAAAAAAGTCCCTTTTATAGAGCAGACTTAAACCTAGGAGGGACTCTCAGAGCTCTTTCCAACCTCCTGATTTTACAGATGAGGAAATTGAGACCTAGAGAGGTCAAAGACCATAGACTCAGGCCTGAGTAGTGTCAAAGATGGTAGCACTCACAAGTAGGCAAGATTTGAGGTGAACCTTGAAAGAAGTCAGTGAAGTTCAGAGTCAGAGGTAAGAAAGAAAATCATTTCAGGAAGAGATATTTTATTTGAACCCAGGTATTCTGATTCTAGAGTCAGTTTTCCTTCCATTGTACCATGACAAGGACAAGGACTTTTTTCTTTTTTATTTCTGCCACCCCAAAACCTTGCACTATGCCTGACTCTAAAAGCAGCAGAATGTTAATAAAAGTTTCACAACTGACTCTCCTAAAAAAAAATGCATGTGTAACACCCTTAAGTTGAAGCCACATTATTAACAGTTTCTCCATCACTTTAAATCTAGACAACCAACAGAGTAACAAACCGAGCCCTGATTTGTAGCCTTTGGTGCTATCTGAGATGTGAATGCTTACAATGAAAATTTAACAATCAGGTTAACTTGAGAACATCCCAAGATGTTGTTCAGTCATTTCAGTCATGTCTGTCTCTTTGAGACCCTATTTGGAGTTTTCCAGACAAGGATTCTGGAATAATTTGCAATTTCCTTTTTCCACTCATTTTACAGAAGAAAAAATTGAGGCAAACAAGATTAAGTGACTTGTCCAGGATAAAACAACTAATAAGTCTCTGAGACCTGGTTTGAACTCAGGAAGATGAGCCTTTCTGACTTTAGGGCCTAGACTCTATACACTGTGATAACTAGCTGCCCTTTTATTATTTAATAAATGACGGTTGAATAAATGACCTACACATCCCAGGTGAGCTCCTCCTCAGGCTAGCACTGCATCCAACAAAAAGAGCCAGAGTTAAGATTTGAACGCAGGTCCTCTCACTCCAAGCCAAGTGTTCTTTGGCCCTCTAACAGTGACAGACTAAGACAAGATTCAGACTGTTGGATAAACTAAGGCAACTGAGGAAGATTATCTCCCACAGGGACATTTCTTCCCAGACAAAGGTACACTTGACCTCTGAGAGAGATGGCACTTTTTTTCTACCTTACAATAGCACAGTAGGATTGGGCCATTTTCTTAGGACAAGCATGTGTCTGCAAAAGACAAGATACATCGAGAATATCCTCAGCTGGTCTTTATGCCTTTGACTTCACATTTTAGAAGTCAAAATATCCGCCCTAATATATTTAATCAAGATCTCCAACATAATTTCCTTTGATCTTTGAGCAATGGAATCCTCTTTGACTGGGGCCCACTTTGCTTAAATGGGTGTCATCAGGGTTTGATTGGAGATACGAAGCATTTCTTGGATATAAAAAGCGTCCATAAAAACATATCCACATGTTCTACACATCTGTCTGCCTTTGGCCTTGGTTCTAAGGATAAGAAAGAAACTGTAATATTTTATTATTTTCAAATACCAAAAAACTTTTTTTTTTCAGTTTTCATTTTCTTCCCTAAAGATTCCCCAAGAAAAGGCTAGGTTTAAGTCAAATCACTTGAACAGAAATGGAAGTTGTTGGGATATCAGAGACTAAATTACATTTATATATTTCTTATCCATCTTCTGCCACCTGATTATTTGCCAAAGTATCATCTAACCTCTCCCCCAGTTTCTATTTCAGTTATTCCTATACAAAGAATCATGTGGAAGTTCATATTTTTAAATACTGCCTTTATGTAACTATGTCTTCTGCCATGATCTGATTTGAATTTGTCAGCCCCAAAATGGCCATTTTTATTTAGTTAAATATCTAGTCCATATGGACAAGACTTCAGCCCAAGATCTGGGGGAAACGTTCCTATTTCTGTGCCTAGTCAAGGAGGACAAAATGCCAGATTAGTTTCCCTTATGCACTGTTCCACACATGCAGCCTGGTGACTGTAAATCCTTTTGTTGCCTACTAACTAAAATCCCAACTTCTTAACCTCAAGGGCACTCAAGGCCCTCCATCAACTGGTACCCACCTACTTTTTATGCTTATTGCATACTACTCTTGTTGTTAGTCAGTAGTTCGAGTCATGTCCAATTCTTCATGACCCCATTTGGAGTTTTCTTGACAAAGATACTGGAGTGGTTTGCCATCTCCTTCTCCAGTTCATTTTATAGATGAGGAAACTAAAGCAAACAGGGTGACTTGCCCAGGGTCACACAGCTATGTTTGCCATTTCTTTCTCCAACTCATTTTACAGATGAGGAAACTGAGGCAAACAGAATTAAGTATCTTGCCCAGGGTCACATAGTAAGTATCTGAGACCAGATTTGAAGAAAGATGACTTTGTCCACTGTACATCTAGCTGTTCTAGTACAAACTATTCTACTCTAAGTCATCTACACTAGACTCAGTACATGCAAAGTCTCCATCTTTTGTCTAATCTGTTGCCACCTGTATTCCTTGTGTAGTACAACAAATAGCATTGTGCTTGTTGGGAGAACAGAATTAGATCCTGCTTCTTCAAAACTAAATAGTTATGTACTCTTCTTCAGTACGTTATTTAAGATCTCTAAATCTCTCAGTTTCCTCATTTGTAAAATGTGGCCCCTTCCACACAAGACTGATGTGAGGAAAACATTCTGTTAGTGCTTGAACTGTAATTTTAAAAAAGAAGACAGAATTCATAAACATTTATTTAGAACTGAACATCATCTGATCAAATCTCCTCATTTTACAATTAAGGAAATTGAAAATAAGCACCAGGATTCAAACCCAGGTCTGATTCCAGATGCACAACAATTTTCCATTGCACATGACATCCTCTCCAATTTTATTTTTGACAAACTAGATAATCTGAATTTGACAAACTAAATTATCATAGACCCTGGATGATCTCTGCCTTGCATTCCCCTCACTTACTCTTCCCAAATCAACTGCAGGGTCAAAATCCTCAGAGATCACACTTCCAAGTAGCTAGCTTGAATATAGGACTTTCTTCCCTAGTTCCCCCTCCTGTCTTCCCCATGCCTCCATCTCCTCAAGCACCTGGGAAACGGAAGTAGGTTTAGCCAAAGAGCCCCCAGGACTCCTAGTGAACCAGACATCTGAGTAACAGGACAACCAGAGGTTAAGTCCCTGGCCTAAGAGGCAGATAGAAAGGCCCCAAAGTGATCCCTTCATTTCAATTCTGCATTTAGGAATTTCATTATGAAATATGACCAGGGCTCAATATGTATCCTTGTCTGCCGAGTCTGATTTTTCATTTTTCACTTTCATTTGTGGGTGGCACCATCTGTTGCCAGGAGAGTCCAGAATATTTCACCAGAGTCCTTTTCACTTAATTCCCATTGCCTAGCCCTTACCACTTTTCTATCTTGGAATCCAAACTAAGAAAGAAGGTAAAGAAAGGTTAAAAAAGAGAGAGAGACTTTTCACAAATTTCACATTACCTCCTCCTTGTGGATTTCTCTAATCTTCTTCTTTGTCTAAAAGGTCCACGATGGCAGGGACCATATTTTAACCTTCTTGGTCTCTCCTCTAAAGGCTTATTATTGACAGTGCTTCATATTCAGAAGGTACTTAATAATAATTGCTGAAATGAACATCGTTTCAAATACACTTTTTTTTAAAGCAACAACTGTCTTTGCAGTAGATTTAAATAAAAACCTTCTCCGTTGTTGCATCAGAGTAAATGGGACCAGCATTAATAGAGCTCAGAATAGTTTATAAAAACTATTAGTTTGAAAATAGAGAAACCATGTCATCCAATAGAAGCAGAATGGAAAAGGTTTTATTATGATTTTATGTGATCTTAAATGCCACTTTGAACTGCCTGGACATAAAGTAGGGGAGAAAGATTAAACCAGAGAGCTCCAAATTTAATAAAAAATATAATCTCCCCAAAGAAATCCTGGCAGTCCGGGGAAGAGAATGTCTTAGTCACTTCTTAAGCCTTGGGGTTCAATGTGCTTCTACATCTTCTGAGTCCAGGTTTACAGCTTCTGTGGGTGGCACCTCCTCTTGCCAGTGGCGTCTAGAATGTTTCACCAGGTGCAAAAATGGGCAGACATTCAGAATTCAAGGTACCCTCTCCAGTCAGCCGAGCACCCCACCCTCTTCTCTGCCTCCCCAGTGGCCAAGGAGCAGCTTCTTCAGCCAGATGTCACCATGAGGACTTGAAAAGGGCAGAACTCTGGAAGCCAGTGGAGGCTGCTGCCCTCAATTAAACCTGGGCTCCTTCCCATTACTTGTAAAATTCAGATCGGCTTCTAAGGGCAACAGCCTCAGCAGTGGCTGGTGTCTAAGAGTAGACTCCTACTGTGTCTTTAAGCTATTTAGTGGAAACACTCTGCCATCTACTGAAACTATAGAGGGATGAGTTACTAAGCCCAGATCTCCCTCAAACACTCCCATCCAGAAAGTCAAAAAGAGATGAACACATTCCTTTTTACACTCAGTTTCCCCAAGTGCCAGTACCAGAAATAATTACTCAATCTAAGACCTTCCATTATTTGGTCATAAAAACATAGATTTAGAGCAGTTTAGGACCTTAGAGTCCATCGAATCAACTCAGCAACCATTTAGCATGAATTTATTTTTCTTTGAACCCTTACCTTTTGTCTTAGAATTGATACTACATATCAGTTCCAAGGCAGAAGAACTGTAAGGGCTTGGCAATTGGGGTTAAGTGACTTGCCCAGGGTCAACAGGTAGGAAGTGTGTGGGGTGAGATTTGAAACCTGGATCTGCTATTTCCAGTCCTGGTGCACTAACCACTGAGTCACCTAGTTGCCCTTTAGCATACATTTATAAGCATCCACTGTATTCCCAGCACTATGGTAGGAACCAGAGATACAAAAATGAAAATCAAAAATATTGCTTTCAAGGAACATGAAATGAAATGAATGAGTTGAAAATATATGATTTTTCACTTGTTTACTTGGGTATATGTTTTGCATGATAATACATGTATGTCACAGATTGTATCTCTTGCCAACTCTAGGAGGAAGAAAGAAAGGGAAGGAAGGAGACAAGTTCAATCAAATAACTTGGGGAAACTTACATGGAAATGGGTTAATACATGTAATTTGGTAAAAATAAAAATAAATTCTGTTAGAGAAAATAACACATGAATTTTCCTATCATTAATTAATTAAATACAGAATATATAAAGGAAAAGTGGGGAGTGGTAGTTCTACTATGAAGGATAGTTAGAAAGTTCCAGAATTTTCACAGTGTAAAAAGAGGAGAGAGGGGGAGAGGGACAAGCTTGACATAGATGGGTATAAGAGAAGAAGTAATAATACTCAGTAATAATGAAAGATTGCATCTCGGCAGCCTAGAACTCAAAATCAGAGGGATAATAAGAAGAGCTCAGGAAGTGATTCAGATTATCAATTTTATGATAATAACAATACTAGTCCAATCCTTCATTTTATAGGTGAGGGAATTGAGGTCAATAGAGGTTAATTAACTTATTTAAGTTCACAGACCTTACAATTTTAGAGTCAGGTTTGGAATCTAGGTTCTTTAACTCTAAATCCAGCATTCTTTTCACCCTATCATCCAGCCAAACTATAGGCAGCCATGTCACCAGTGGAAGGGGTTCAGAAGCTAGTTTTCCATCTCTAAGCCTCAGTTTCTTCATCTATTATTTCACATATGGACCAGTTGTTCTTTGTGGTCACTTCTAGATAATGATACTATATGTTCTTAGATCATTCATGTACTCAACAAAAAGTTATTAAATATGTGCTGTGTTCCAGGAACTACACTATACACACACAAGAGATAACAAAGATAAAAACAACAATAGTCTCTGATCCCAGAAGTTTACATTTTACTAAGGAAAAAATAAATACAAATGAGGAAATGCAAACTATATCTATACACTAAATTTAAAAAAATGATTTCAAATAGATACTCAAATAGGAGGGGGCAGCTGGGTTGTTCAGTGGATTGAGAGCCAAGCCTAGAGATGGGAGATCCTAGGTTCAAATCTGTCCTCAGACACTTCCTAGCTGTATGACCCTGGGCAAGTCATTTGACCCCCATTGCCTACCCTTTCCACTCTTCTTCCTTGGAGCCAATACACAGTATTGACTCCAAGATGGAAGGTAAGTGAGAAAGAAAGAAAGAAAGAAAGAAAGAAAGAAAGAAAGAAAGAAAGAAAGAAAG
>NC_058135.1:250358969-250378483 GCF_016433145.1 Gracilinanus agilis
GGGGTGGGGGGGAGGGGGGGGGATTAACTTTGGAAAAAAGGTCAGAGTGCTGGGAATAAAGTCAGCAGGTCCCATACTCGACCAGAGTGCTGTGTGTGAGGAACAAAAAGACCAGTTTTGGCAAACTGTGGCTTACACGAAGAGAAAGAAAGCGCAGTGTGATAATCCTGAAAAAGCAGTCTGCGTCCTGATTGCAAAAGGCTCTGCTTACTAGATGCAGACATTGCTATTCTGTCCCAGAAGCAATAAGGAGACGGCTGCAGCTCCCGTCTGGGATAGGCTATGCTTAGGGAGGTGACATCTCACTTCTCCTCAGATCCCCCCAGCAAGGGGACTGCCTCCAGGCAGCGGAAGTAATCGCTGGCTTCCCAACAAGCCCCCAGGATTACCTGGGCACCTTGATCTGGCTGGGGCTAACATATTTAACGCGCAAGTTTAAATTCATGGAATTTGCCCTCTGGCTACTAGGCAGGGTTTGAACTTTCGGAAGTCTGTAAGAGCCCTGAAAGTCATTTTCTCCGCAAGGACTGAGCAAGAAGATGAGTAAGAGCTTTCTCTTGGTCAGATGCTCCACAGTATAAACAGGAAAGTTTAGTGAGGAGGGAAGGAAGGAGAGTGGAAGATGGGAGAGGAGGATGCGGGCATCTAAAGCTTGTGTAGATGAAGGCAGCTTTATCACTCCCATCACCACCAGGTGATATCCATCCTCCTGGCATCCTCTCTTGCAAGGAAGAGCCCAGTGGAATTGCCTGGCAGCACCATCTGCTGCCCTATGTGACCCTCAGCTCCCTAAACACATTCCTCTTCTCTTCTAAGCAGGGAAAAGTCACATCATGAAAATCACTTGTTATAGATAGAAGCTGCATGAGGTCATGGGTTAGGAATATGAGCAGGATGAGATCATGGGATTCTCCCTGGGAGAGGAGAAAAGTTTTTATATGGCTTTGAAAGCAAAAAAAATGAAGCAACTAGGTGGTGCAGAGGACCTGGAATAAGAACACTCGTCTTCCTGAATTCAAATCTGGCCGCCATCAACTTAATAGTGTGTGACCCTGGGAAAGTTATTTAGCCCTGCTGGCCTCAGTTTCCTCATCTGTAAAATGAACTGGAAAAAGAAGTGGCATGCCAGACATGACTGAACTCAATAACAATAAAGGAAAAAATAAGCCTACTTATCTTTGGGTGCTTCTTCAGTCTATCAATCAGTCCCCCAGAAGCCCCTGGTACTTGTTGAGACCTGGACTTGAGCTGATGAAGGCCACTTTAGAGCAGTAATGATACTCCCCCCATATAAACACACAGCTCAGGTTGGAGTCCCCACAAGCCCCCAAATATTTTTCAAAAAATCCCATATTCCACTGCTCTTTGGCAGGGTCCCAGCACCCTCCTGGCTCCTCATTCCACAGACTAAACCTGAGCTAAGGTGTTGACACTCAAGTTCAGACTCCACAAGTTTCTGATCATTCTGCCAAGGTGTCTTCTCTATGGCACAAATACAATGGCTCTGAGCTCTAGCTTGGGTTGCCCCAGCTCTGCAGGAAGCTGGTTAGACAAGGACTCTGAGAAACAGACACAAAATAAGGGAGATGGGTGTGGATTTTCCATCTAGGGCCTCGGGAGTGAAGAGAACATTAAAAGTCCTATTTGGGCAATTAAATTATCATCTACCCCACCCCAGCCCACCCCTGATACCAGCCCACAATGAAGAGGAGGAGTGACTCCTTGTCCTTCCTTCTCCTTAGGCAGCACACTAATCCTCTGGAGGCAAGAGGATTCTGTGGATTTGTATGTTTTCCACTTCAGTAAGCTTTAACCTGCTATCACCAGGATATAAATTTTGGTTGAGGAGGAGTTTTAGTGAGTAACTGATCTAAAGAAGCCCTCTCTTCTCTCTCCTTCCATCCTATTCCTTTCTACTTTCCCCCATAAACAAAATATAACGATACTTGTGGTGGTTCTCCTTTTTAAAAAGGATTTTAAGGGGGGCAGCTGGATGGCCCAGTGGATAGAGAGAAAGGTCTAGAGATGAGAAGTCCTGGGTTCAAATCTAGCCTCAGACACTTCCTAACTGTGTGACCCTGGGCAAATCACTTAACCCCCACTGCCTAGTCCTTACCACTCTTCTGCCTTGGAACTAATACATAGCATTAATTCTAAGATGGAAGACAGGGGTTGCTGAGTTGGGTGTGGTTTTTTTTTTAATAGGATTTAGAGAAGTCAAAGAAAAGCATAATTCTTTGAGACCCACCTTCTGATTCTGACAGATACGTAATAGCTGGGAACACAGACTCACACACTGGCACACGTGTACACATATATGAAGTATTGCCTTAAAAGTAATTTGCTCACAGCAATCCTGTGACATAGGTCATTCTTATACTTTTAGCCCCATATTACAAATGAGAAAACTGAGACTCAAAGAATTTCAGGAGACAAAAGTCAATGAGAAAAGTCATCCATAAAACTACAGCTTTGGGCAGCACAGAGGCATAATGTATAATGCTGGACTCGATTATTAGGAAGACTTGAATTCTAATCCTGCCTCAGACATATATTATCTGTGTGACCCTTGACAAATCACTAAACCTCTCTTAGCCTCAATTTCCTCATCTGTAAATTGGGGGTAGTAATTGTACCTACTTTACAAGGTAGTTGTTAGTGAGATAACATATATAAATCATTTTGCAACCCTTGAAGCAGTATTTAAATCCTAGCTATTTTATCTTTAATAATAAAAATAAATACATGAAATGAGAGCAATGAGCAAAATGAAGTTAGCCCAAGGGACCCCAGTACAGCTATCCCTCCCTAGAAAGGAAATGTCTCTAGCCACCTCTAGTCTGAAGATTTAATCTTGTCCATTTTTGTTCCCATGTTTCCACAGAAAAAATTAGCATTTCTCAGAAAGAATTCCAGAGAATTTTAGAGTTGAAAGGAGCCTTGAAGAACATCTAGTTCGGATTCATAGCTTTACACTGTTAGTAAATTAAGGACCAGGGAGGAATAGGTACTTTTCAAAGTCATACAACTAGAAGTAGCAGATGCCCTGCCAATGTTGAAAATAAATCTTTCACTCTAGGATGCCTCCAGCATTCTGATCAAGAACAGCTCTGTGAGCTCAGAAAAACCTCTCCTGGTCACACAGCACAAGAAATGGAGGCAGGATTTAAGCCTGGGTCTTCCTTGTGCCACATCTAGCAATCTACTATGCAACTCAACCGTCTAATAAGACAGTTATCTTAGAATCCCAAAGTTAGAAGGAATCTCAAAGCCAACACCATAAAATAATCAAAGCTTCAGTGGCTGCCCAGACACTGAGTCATAACTCAGCCAGCCAGTATCATTGTTATGCCCCATATCCATGTGTTTGGCTCTATTGTTACAAAATTTCTGCACACAGGCCTAGTGGACAGATTTGCCTTACTCCCCACCAGGTAGCCTTAGATCCAGTGACTCTGGCCTCCTTGTTGTTCCTTGAAAAGATACTCCATCTCTGGTCTTTTAATATTTTCTCTGTCTGTTCTCCATACCTATAATGTTCTCCCTCCTCATCTCTGCCTTCTAGCTTGCCTGACTTCCTTCAAATCCTGGCTAAAATTACATCTTCTAAAGCAGGGGTTGGCAACGTATGGCTCTTTCTGCAGGAGCCATAAAGTCAATTTTTTTTTTCAGGTGCTGTTACAGGAGCGGCACTGTGAGCACTGTACAGCTCTCAAGAAATTACATTTTTAAAAATGTGGTGTTTATGGCTGTCATGGCCAAAAAGGTTGCCGACCCCTGTTCTAAAGGAAGCCTTTCCCAACTCCTCTTAATTCTAGTATTTTCTCTCTTTTATTTCCTATTTTTCATAGATTAGATAGATACATACATACATAGATAGATACATAGATACATAGATAGATGGATGGATAGATAGATAGGTAGCTGGATGGATAGATAGATAGATAGATAGATAGACAGACAGACAGACAGAGGGATAGATGGATAGATGGATAGATAGAGTAGATGGATTAGACAATAGATGAATGGATGGATGGATATATCGATAGATAGATAGATAGATAGACAGACAGACAGACAGACAGATAGATAGATAGATAGATAGATGATAGATAGATAGATAGATAGATAGATAGATAGATAGATAGATAGATAGATAGATAGATTTGATGTGAACTCTGGAAGCCCCAAGTTTGCCCATTTCCCTTGAGAACTTGCATTTAAGGGAAACCCCAAACTGACTTTGTCTTAGACTGAATAAGGGATCTCCAAGCACCCAAAGTGTCCTAAATAGGAGTAATAGAAATGCTCACCCTTTTAGTCTTAGAAGTTTCCCCAATTGTATCAGAAATCCATTTCCAAGAAGACCCACACCTGTGCAAGAACCATCCTTTTTGTATCCATTGTAGTAAACCATCTGCTGATACCCCATCCTCTGGCTATGGCCCTTTCCCAAGCCTGCTTACAACCTGTCAGTGTATGTTTGCTGTGCTTAATTCCCCAAAAGGTATATAAGATTCCTATGTTCTATTATTCTTTGGAGAATCATCTAGTGTAGTGAACTTCTCAGAGACACTGTCACCAGAGCCCCCAGGGTTTGACTCTGTGTGGTATTTAGTGCTCAGCTGATATTCAAGGACCTGTCTCTTTCCTGATTAAAAATTTGGTTTTGCTGACTACTTTAATGGTTTTGTGTTTTTCCAGGTAGGTAGGTAGGTAGGTAGATAGGTAGGTAGGTAGGTAGGAAGGTAGATAGATAGATAGATAGATAGATAGATAGATAGATAGATAGATGAACAGATGGATAGATAGCTTGTTTATACCTAATTGTTTTCTTATTGTCACCCCCATTAGACTGTGAGCTCCTTGAGGGCAAGGACTGTCTTTTTTATCTCTTTTTTATAACACTATTGTTGAGCACAGTGCCTTGCTTGAAAAATTTGATGCTTAATAAATGTGGATTGGCTAACTAAAAAACATTACTCTGGTTATTTATTTAACACTGTCACCTATAACAAGGAGCTGAATCTTCAGAGGATATGAAATAATAATAATAATTGACATTTTTATGGTTTTGTGGTTTCCAAAGCCCTTCATATACATTATCTCATCTGACCATAACAAGTTTGTTTTTCTTTTATTTCAGTTATGCCTGACACTTCATGATGCCATTTGGAACTTTCTTGACAAAGATTCTGGAGTAGTTTTTCATTTCCTTGTTCAGTCCATTTTACAAATGAGAAAACTGAAGCAAATAGGCTTCAGTGATTTCCCCAGGATCACACAGCTAGTGTCTGGAATCAGATTTTAATTTAGATCTTCTTGATTTTTGTTGTATTAGGGAAACACTGTAAGATGACAGGGGTCAGTAGCAATGTAGTCTTCCTAATCCTTTGGTCTATGGAGGGACACACCCTCAAGCTGGCTTGACTAGAAGGGAGGGGCAGGATCTTGTGAAAGTGCTCCTTCACTTCCCCCCTCCCACTAGGCAGTTGGAAAGTCAGTTACAATCTGATAATGGTGGACAAACAGACTTGTTAACTCCTGGGCCAAGACTGTAAGTTAGGAGAGGCTAAACTCCTAAAAATGATAACTTTCTCTAAATTATTTCCTCACAGGATTGTATTGGAGAAGCTTGATGTCTTAGAAGCTCACAGGCACAGAGGATAGGATTAACTTCAGGGCTACAAGTAGGAGGAACTTGGCTTAAGGAGGTTGTGAGTATATCCCCAAAATATATATCTAGGCACTGCTCCCAGTTGATAAAGGTTTAATGATACGTGGGAATGGGAAGGATGGGAGATGAATAAGGACCAATAAGGTCAGGGAAGCCCACAAACAGTTATGTAAAAGCAGCCCGTCCCCCCAAAGGGGGTAAGGTATTTTGAATGGCTGATCTGCTCTCTAACCCTATAAATATTCTTCTTCTATATCTAGATAGCTAAACTATGGTAGACTGTGATATAGTTGAATGTCTAACCAAAGTAAAACAGCTTGGCAGTCAGGAACTGAATGGCCCAGCTCAGAGTCACCTAGATTGTAGAGACAGCCCCCAGACTCAAGATCCAGGACTCAAGACCAGCAAGCAGGGTGACCTGCCTTCTTATACCAGGGCTCCAACTGCCTTTAACTGCCCCCTCTCTTAGAGTTGTGGGGGGCCTTATGGAATTCTGTGATGTAGCCAGAAACCCCCCCTCTCAGCAATATGGATCTCACAATTTTATACCCAGCACTCCATCCTATGCACCAAAAATTCTAAGACTACTCCTTAAAAATAGGTTCTATAGGTATTATTATATTCATTTTATAGATGATACAACTAAGACTGGAGGTAGGATTTGAGCCTGGGCCTTCCTGAAACCACATCTGGCACTTTATCTTTTGTGCAACATGGCCTTCTTTATCTTAGAATCCCAGAAACAAAAGAGATTTCAAAGATCATCTAAGTCAGGGGTTCTTAACTTGGAAGTATGTGACTTTTAAAAATATAATAGCTGGGGGGCAGCTGGGTAGCTCAGTGGAGTGAGAGCCAGGCCTAGAGGCAGGAGGTCCTAGGTTCAAACCCGGCCTCAGACACTTCCCAGCTGTGTGACCCTGGGCAAGTCACTTGACCCCCATTGCCTACCCTTACCAATCTTCCACCAAGGAACTAATACACAGAAGTTAAGGGTTTAAAAAAAAATTAAAAAAAAATATAATAGCTTTATATAAAAAAAAATAAAATTTTATAAAAAATAATATTTTCCAATAATTGTTTTCCTTTTGATCTTAATTATTAGTAATGCATCTTTCTGAGAAGGGATCCACAGGCTTTACCAGATGGCCAAAGAAGTCCGTGCCAAAAAAAAAAGGTCAAGAAGAACACCTGGCTAGTTAAACCCATAATTCTTGACTGAAGAGAAAAAAGTAGGTGGTAACTTGGACCAGGTAAGGCGGTATCATCAATAGTAGGCTGTGTAATTAGGGAAGGAACTAGAGATCCCCAGAGATTGATTTCACCTGCTTCATAATAGCATCAAGGATTTACTTTATTCTTCAATTCTCTCAGATTTGTCTATTCTTCTCATTAGACAAACCTAATCATGAGTATTTTGACCAGTGACTCAATTAATATAGCAAGTATTTATTAACCTCTCCCTATGTGCCAAGAACAAGGAGTTGATGGTACAAAGACTAAAGTGAAATAGGTAGTCCCTGCCCTCATGGAGCTTAGATTTTATTGGAGGAGGCAAAATGTACATATGTATGACACTGTGGATAGAGCACTGGGCTTGGCATCAGGAAAATTCATCTTCATGAGTTCAGTTCTGGCCTAAAATGTGTACTAGCTGTGTGACCCTGGGCAAGTCACGTCACCCTGTTGGCCTCAATTTCTTCATCTATAAAATGAGCTAGAGAAGGAAATGAGAAACCACCCCAGTATCTTTGCCAAGAAAACCCCAAAATAGTACCATGAAAAGACAGAAATGAATGAAACAATTCAACAACAAAATAGGCATAGATAGAGAATATGTTACACATATTATATATATATGTACAAAATAAATGCAAGCTGATTTGGTAAGGCAAAGAATAGCTACTGACTGGAGCTATGGGGATGAGGAAAGACTTGAAGTAAAAGTGATACAGGGTCTGAGACTTGAAGGAAACTCCCTATTCTGAGAGACAGAGGCCAAGGAATGCATTCCAGCAATGGGGGTGGAGGTGAGCAAAAAAGGAGTAGTTTCAAAGACATGGAGAGAGGAATGTTGTGTAAACGTGTTTATATAACATGGAATGTTATGTAAAAAGAATTATAAGAAGAATTCAATGCCAAACATAGAATCACAGCATCTCAAAATGAATAACAGATGTGAGAACTCAAAAATCCAAGTAATATGGGGCTCCTTAGTGCTCCCATGCCAATAATATAAGGGCAAGTGGACTTTGATTCTTGTTTAGTCATTTTCCAGTCATGTCTGACTCTTTGTGACCCCATTTGGGGTTTTCATGGCAAGATAATGGAGTGGTTTGCAATTTCCTTCTCTAGCTCATTTTGTAGATGAAGAACTGAGATAAACAAGGATAAGTGACTTGCCCAGGGCCACACAGTCAGTAAGTGTCTAAGGCCATGTTTGAATTTAGGAAGATGAGTCTTCCTGTCCCAAATCCAGTGCCCAAGCTGCCTTAGGCTTCATAGAAGGCAGTCTACTTGCCAACCATGGAGGAAATGTCAAAATCATGTGAGATATGTAGATGCTTGGGGATCAGATATAGACTGAAGACTGATGAATAAAGAAGATGGAGAGTAAGAGTAGAGGTGGAGCATGGAGAAAAGTAGAGGCTGAATAAAGGATAAATAAATAAGATGGAGAGTAAGAGTAGAAGTGCATGGAGAAAAGTAGAGGCTCTTGTCATGGTGGAGACCTTTGCCAGAGCATGCCTATGACCATAGTGTGTATGCTGGCCTCTGATACTCTACTGAGGAAGACTGCAGAAGAAACAAAGCGCTGGGGATGTGGTCTGAAGAGTGAGAAATATTGTCAATAAAGCAACACTCCCTATGATCAGGCTTTAAAGAGCCTAGGAGGATGGAAACTGGGGACATTGACCATGTATAGAGCTAGCTGATAATCTAGAGGTGGAACCTTTAAAGGCAACTCTAGTACCGAGAGTCCACAGAGGATTCAATGCCAGTACCAAAAACCCAGTTTGGATTACCAGCTTCATGAGTTTTCACATGGAAGTTCTGATTTCCCCAATATTTTGAAGGATGTAAGATATCATGAGGCAGAGTGGGTAGACCTTGAAATCTATTCTATAGGAGGTAGCTTGGTGGATTGAGAGCCGGGCCCAGAGATGGGAGGTCCTGGGTTTAAATCTGATGTCAAACACTGCCTCGCTGTGTGGTCCTGGGAAAGTCATTGAACCCCTTATCACTCTTTTTCTTGGAACCAATACACAGTACACTGATTCTAAGACAGAAGGTAAGGGTTTTCAGGTTGTTTTTCCTATATGTTTTACCCTAATATTTTGTTTTAATCAAATGTTTTCTACTTAATTCATTGTTTCTGGCTACTCTGGGCACACAAAATGTTCTAGTGAAGTGATCAAGCTAGGACTTACACAAATATGATTACCCATAACATCCCACATAAACCTGAAATCATAATTTTCGAGGGCCCTTATTACATTAGGACTTAAAGGAGGAAATCTGGAAAATTCACTTACATGGCACAGCTCATTCCCCAAGAACTGGAGATAAATAAAGTGTCATTTCATATAACTCTCTTTTCCTCAACTGTAATTTCTCATAGAAATACAAGACTAAAGTCAAAGTTAAGGGCAAGTATACATACAGATTTGCTCTGGATCTAAGAAACAACCTCCCTTTTTAGGAGCCAGATTAATTTGGTCAGTTGTTAAGAAAAACAAAATAATCTCCCTTACTGGGGGAGCAGGGTGACAGGGAAGATGAGGAAAGGTCGCAAGTCACCAAAGGGAATTAGTTCTCTACCTCAGATTGACATCCAAATTTAGATCACTGAGAAGCTACAGAAAGTCTTCCTGACCTTCTGTGATCCCCCTCAAAAGGTCAAAGTGGGAACTCAGTATATCTTGCCAGGGAATTTCTTTGGCTAGAACTTTAGGGAGAGGGTAAAAACCATTGGTGAAGAGAGAATGAGATGTGGAACTAAAAAAAGACAGTCTATCTTTTCTGCCACTTCTCACCCCTGAAATCATCTTAACCATTCACATGGATAAAATGTGTTCATATCTAAAAAGGAGGAGGGTTCTCCTTGATCTCATGGGGGCTAAAGTTGCTCATGGAATAGCAGTGTGAAAGAGAATTTTTTTTTATCTTAATTAAGTACTTGGAATGCTCCACCCTTTTAATTTAATCTGTCAGGAACTAGAAGATCTTTTTTTTCTAAACCCTTACCTTCTGCCTTGGGACCAATACTATGCAGAAAAGTGATAAGAGCTAGGCAATGGAGGTTAAGTGACTTGCCCAGGGTCACACAGCTAGGAAGTATCTGAGGCCAGATTTGAACCTAGGACCTCCTGTCTCTAGGCCTGGCTCACAATCCACTAAGCCACCTAGCTGTCCCCTTGAGGATCCTTTTGATAAAATTTCACACCCTCAGAAGACAAGAGCTAGATCCCACAGACACTGCCCTCTGGGCAGTGCCAGGCAAATTAAGAAACTCTGATTGGTTCCTGAGATGTTATAAATCAGCCAACAGTGAAAAGAAGTAGAAAACAGAGAGATAGGAAGTGATGTGGAGAAAACTGCTTATAAAAGCCAGCCAAGGGCATTCTGATTCATTCTGCTGCCTTGGTGGCTCTTACTAAGGGAGGACTTCTGCGTTGCTATCTCTGCATTGGATTTCTGCTATGTTGGTGGCTCTTGCTGAAAGAGGGATTCTTCTGCGTGGGGATTCTGCATTAATGGCTTGAGGAGTTTGGCTTTGGTGACTCGCTTGGGTGGAGGAGACCCTGGCCAGAGACATTGGCCTTTTGGCTCTTCTCCTGTCTTTGGAGGAACACTCTCTTTGGTGAGACACTCAGATCCAGACATACGGAATTTAGCTAGGCAATATTTTCTACCTCCTTCCTACATTTCCCCCTTTACTATCTCTACGTTGCTGTAATAAAGCTACTAAAGTTACTGTCACCTGACTTAAGAGTTAATTTTTATAAATGGCGACCAAAACAATTTCTTTAATTCTCATATCTGTCAAACAGATTTTAATTATTACAGAGGAAAGAGTACTGACTAGTCTGATTGGGCACCAAAAGTCCTGAGTTCTAGAGCCAGTTGTGTCATCAACTTCCTATGTGTACCAAAGTAAAGTATTTCCTCTCCTTGGGCTTTAATTTCCATCTTTACCAGATGAAGAAGGAGTGAAACTAAATGATCTTAAAGGTCCCATCTAGCTTTAACTGTCTAGGAGCCTGCCCATATATCTCTAACTAATTTAAAAAAAAAGTCAAGTGGAATAATTTCCAATTGTTCTACTACAATAAATACTGACTTTGGGGATCTATTTTTTATACCTGTGTTTATACTATGAAGCTCAAGTAATTGAGTAGTTATACTCAAAGTAATATTAGGAGATATGAATGACAATTGACCTTCCAACTGAAAACTTACGTTTTCCAACTCCAAGAGTCAGCGTAAAAAAAAAAAGGATTGAAACAGTGTTTACCTTAGCAAAGAAAGGGGAAGCCAAGACTTGTGTTGACAGAGTTTGACTGTTAAAGAAAAGTACATACCTGCAGGGGGAACCATGTTTAACAAGAAACATGCCATAAGGCTCTGTTATTTATTCAAAGCCAGGCACTGACATCCAAACATAAGATCAGAAGGCTCATGTGAAGACTTGCTTGAGTCAAACTCTATCAAAAGTCATACATCTCAGCCAAGATGGAAAGGAAAAGAAGGAACTAAACAGAGACTGAGAGAGTAAATGCCCATGAGACCTCTAGGATCCCTGAGTTCCAAAAATAATCTATTTTGTCCACCTTTTCCTACTCTGGCATTAGCACTTTCTCCCTATTATTCCTACTCCATCCACCATCTTCATCCTCAGCTGCAAAATGCTTTGCTCAAGATTCAGCTCTGGGATAAGTCTGACTTTTCAATAAAGGAAATGGATTCCCCAGTTTTCATCTCCTTGATTAATCACTATCACCTGAGCTTCCTGAAGAAAGTTGCTAGTTGAGGATTTCCTTGAATAGAAAAAGGAAATGGGGCGTCAAGGAAGTTTTTTTAAAAGCATAAATTGGGGGCCACTAGGTGGCTCAGTGGATTGAGAGCCAGACCCAGAGATGAGAGGCCTTTTACTGAAATCTGGCCTCAGACTCTCCCTAGCCGTGTGCCTCTAGACAAGTCACTTAACCCTGGTTGCCTAGCCCTTATCATTCTTCTGCCTTGGAACCCATATGCAGTATTAATACTAAGACCAAAGGTAAGGGTTTAAAAAAATTAAAAATAAAAAGGCATTCATTGTACAAATCTGAATCATGTATGGAACAAGTTGATTCTCACTCATAAAAGGGGATGCTAAGCAAAGAAGCATCACAGTATGCATTACAGAATGATTAGAACAGAATTCAATAATTTATAAATACAAGTTAGCTCAAGCTTGGTTGGGACAGGCAATTTTTGCAATGTTGCTAATTAACCTTATTACATTTCATCTTCACTGACTACAGTTCATTTAGAGAGCAAGTATGATCTTCTTTCCAGTAGCCCCTCTTTCTCTGCAATGTTGATTTTTCTTTTGGTGTTAGCCTATTGTTTCTGCCAGTACTCTAAATTGTAATTGTTTTGAGAGATGCTTCAGCTTCTCACCAACACTCAAAAAAAAATCGAGGCAATTAGATGTACACAAGGTCAGTGCTAAAAGAAAAAAATAAGTTTAAGAGAGGCAAAGGGCAGTTGGGAGCCTGGTACAAAGCCAAGGTACTGTCTGTGTTCCATGTGGGGAGCACCTACCTCCATTATGTTAGGGAAAGGGATGAGCCATCATTCTTCACCCATCACTGAAATCACATCTTATTTCCAAGTGATAAGCTACAGCCTAAAAGATGGATACTAAATTCCAGGCAACATGGAAAGAAAGGGACTAAAGAGGGACAAAGAAAGTAAAAACTCCAATGAAATGCCAGCGATGCCCATGGGGCCTTTAAGGACCCCAGTTTCAGAAGTGATTTATTTTGTTCCCCTTTCCCAACCCTGGCCTCAGCACTTTCTCCCTATTACCCCTACTCAACTATCTATCTTTTTCCTAAGATGCAAAATGCTCTGCTCAGAATTCAACTCTGGGAAAAGTCTGACTTTTCAGTAAAAGAAATGGGCTTCCCAATTTTTACTTCCTTCCCTTCTTTTATGAGATGTAGCAACCTACTTATATAGGCTATCACAGGGCTAAGGGTCAACTAAAAGACCACTTGGGATCTATCACATCATTCTAAAACACCTAAAAAAATATTGTTAGTATTGAACTACCACATGGCCAGGAGCAGCCAGGATGTCCATCATCTCCACACACTCCAACAATGGGTCACATTGTCCTTAGAATCCCTGGAAGATTCCAGTGGCATTCTAAATGCATGCTTTGTAGGATGGCCTCTTTAGGATCTTTTAGCCTTGATACATAAATAAAGTATTGATATTAATACATTTCTGCCTTCATACATTTATAAAGTGAATTATCACTACACAGAGATGAAACTAGCACAGGCAGTGAATCAATATTCATTTATTAAGCACCTACTGTAAGAAGCATTTATTATATTCCAGGCATTGTACTAGGGATACAAATACAGTAAATAAAACAATATCTATTTACGAGGGCTTCCATTCTGACATATACACAAATAATTAAAATAAAATACATTGGAGAGGGCAAGTAGACAGGCATGAATGAACCAACATGATGAGGTAGAAAGAGTCCTGGATTCCAGAGACAAAGCATCTACATTTAAAATCTTAGTCATACGTAGAGCCTAAACGATCGCTCTAGTGCAAATATTAATAATATGGAAATAGGTCTTGATCAATGACACATGTAAAACCCAATGGAACTGCTCATTGGCTATGGGAAGGGGTGGGAGGAGAGGAGTGAAAGAACATGAACCATGGAACCATGGAAAAATATTCTTAATTAATTAATTAATTAAAAGTTTCAAATAAAAAAATATTTGTTGTACCATTTATTGCCTCTGTAACCTTGGGCAAGTTACTTGGCATCTGTGACCCTCTATTTCCTCATCTATGAAATAAGGGGGTTGGACTATATAACTATAGTGTTGTGATGATGCTCTGATCCTATTTGGTATAGAAGAAAACAAGGTAGGTTTGTAAAACCTTTTAGAAATATTATCTCATTTACTTCCCACAAAACCCTATAAGATAAGTTTTATTATTATCTCCTTTTTATAGATGAGGAAATAGAGGTTGACAGCTTAAATGTCTTGCCTGGAACTATATAGTTAGTATGATTATGAGGCAGAATTCAAACTCATATTTTCTTGCCTCCAAGTCCAGGATTCTTCCTATCCATTATGCCATGTAAGCTGCCTCAATATGCCTTTAAATGTGTTATCTTATTTGATTGTAAGAATAATTTTTAATTTTTTTTAGAAATGAGGAACTTAAGACTAGAAGTAAGTAAATGACTTGCCTAGGGTCATACAGCTAGAAGTATCTGAGACAGGGTTTAAATTCAGATCCTCCTGACTCCAAGTCTAGCCCTCTACTAAAGCCACCTTACTAAGGTTCAGATAAGAATCACACAGTATGCAAAGGCATTATTGGGGTCCCAATTTATAGCAATAGAAGACATTTAGATGAAATTATAGATCAAAGTAGTGAATTCAATTCCACAAACACTTGTTGGTTAAGTAACTACTAGGTACAAACTCCTTTCCTAGGAATTGGGGAGACAAATGCCAAAACCAAATTATCCCTGCCCTCAAGGGGTTTACATTCTACTGTTTGGATGTGTATCTGCCCTCAAAACTTCTGGAATTGTTGTGGGAATCAAATGAAATGGTAGATGTGAGGCATTTTTATAAAGTGCTTCATGGAGATGTTAACTTATCATTTCTGTTTAATACTTATTCCTTTCCCTGAAGAGCAAATCCCAAAGCAGCAGGAAGAATCCCTCCACATAAAGTGTGGGTTTGGCTCCTTATATTTATCCACAACAATCTCTCACAACTGAGAAATAAAGGAAATAGAGGGGGTAAAGTCACATCCCTTCTGGCATCCCATTCTTATTTTATTCCACAAAGAAAGAAGACTGGGAACTGTCGGTCCCCTACCTCCATCATCAGCAATTCTCCAGGTCAGTCTCCCCATTGCCCCTTACCCAGGTAAGAAAGGAATGAAGGCAGCTGAGAATGAGAAAACAAGCCACCTCCATTACTAAAGCTTGCCATTCCCTTTGACCATCCTTGTTCCATTGGCTTGAGCTTCTGTTCCTTATTCTTTTGCATGGACCTTAGAATTATTCTCATTTTTGCATTTTGTTGTTGTCTGTCTAATGTCCGATGTATTTACTGCCTTGAACTTCATCTGTGTGTGTAGCAGAATGCAGCACCTTCATGAGTGGTCCTCTAACCTCAATTTGAAAACTTCCCGTGACAGGGAGTTCACTACCTACTACTTAGGCAAACCATTCCACTTTCGAGTAGTTTTCTTTGTTAAGAGCCTATTCCTCATAATGAGAATCTCTCCCTAATTTCCCCCCATGGCTCTTGGGAGAATAATTGCTTGTCCATGAGCAAAATTCTTCAAACACATCCCCTCCCCAAAATCTTCTCCTGTCTAAATATTCCTGATTTCTGCCTTCTGCTGGAGGTGCTCCAATCTTCCAAAAATGTAGCCCCTACAAGTGAACAAGGGTCATCCAGATGTGGCCAGACCTGGTGGAACGCATACCAAGAATCTATCCATTTAAATATTGACTGACTTAAAAGTTTATTGACTGACAACATACATGCTTATTTGCATGTTGCCTCTCCTCTCCCACCCTTGTTTGAATGTGAACTCCTTAAGGGAAGGGACCACATTGTTTGCCTATCTTTGTATCCTCATGTATGGCTCTATGTGTCTGGCATCTAGTAAGTGCTTAATAAATACTTGTTGCCTGGACGACATTTTTAGCTCTAAACCAGTGGTTCCTAAACTTTTTTGGCCTACCACCCCCTTTCCAGAAAAAATATTACTTAGCCCCCTGGAAATTATTTTTTTTTATTTTAATAGCAATTAATAGGAAAGATAAATGCACCTGTGGCCATCACCGCTTTCCTGGATCACTGCAGCACCCACCAGGTGGCGGTAGCACCCACTTTGGGAATCACTTCTCTAGAGCCATCATCCTAATAATAATTTACATTTCTATGGAACTATAAATAGTAAGACATAAAAAGTACTTTTCTCAAAACTACCTTGTGACAGTAATATGGGCTTTATTATATCCATTTTGCAGTTAAAGAATCTGAGGATCAGGAAAGGCAAGCAAATTACCTAGGGTCATACAACCAAGAGATGGAGCCATGATATAAACCCAGGTTTCCTGCTCCTGAGTCTCGTAGTAGGTCTTTTGATTCATCATGTTCTGATGTTGAAAATCACAGATATTTTGTGGAAAACTAGAGGAAAAGGGAGCTTCTCATCCAGAATGGTGTCTCCATTCCATTTTTGTTTCTCTGTTTGCCTCATGATCTCAGTTATAAATGAGCTGCCTCTTGCACGTCGTTTTCCTGTATCCTAAGACTGGGGCTAAAAGTTCCAGGTTAGAAAGCTCAGGCTCTATTCCAGAAGGATGCCAGCATCTCAGCTTTGGATGATTGAAAGATGGGCCTATCCCACCCCCAATCTGATAGGCCTTGTCTTACCTACCCAGTAGATGAAGAGTTTCTCCAATGGAAGGGGAAGATCTCAGAGCAAGTCTGAAATAAGCCAGAGCCAAATGATTATGTCCAAAGTATGGATTGATGTGTTAGATTTAATCAGTAAGCCTCATTTCCAAGTCTCACTGAAGTAGGAGAAAAGAAACTACATCATAATAATATCACCACTTACATCGTTAGCATAGTTGGCATCATCTGGCATATCAGTAACTGCTAGGGTGGAAAACCCCTTCAACAATGCATATCAGCAGCTGATCCATCACTTAGCCTCAGATAGCTCTCTGGGGGCATCGAGAGGGTAATACCTTGCCCAAGATCATTCAGCTAGTCTGGGTCAGCATCAGAACTTAAACTCAAGTGGTTCTAGACTTCAGGGATGTCCTTTTATCTACTCCATCACACCGTCATGTCACACTTTATGGGATGAAGAATTCTCCAGTCACCCTACCGACTTAGCAGAGTGGGAATTATCAGCCCCATTTTATAGTTTTCGCCTGCTCTAGGTAATATAGCTTGTGAAGTGGACGTTCAGCCCTCAACACTCAGTCTAGTGCTCTTTTCATCACACTATCCTACTTTTTTTTTGGCACCATCTACCAAGAAAACAAAAGATATATGCCCTTGAGTATGTGGGTATCTTTACCGCCCCCTTGTTCACAACTGCCCTAGTGCTAGTGTTTGGTCCAGATATTTCAACTCGAAGCTAGAAGCATCTCTAGGGCTTTGCCTCTCGGTTTCCAGGCAGCTAATGCTCTGTTGATGTTGGCTCTGGAGCCAGATGATTTGCTGGGTGGCTCAATTAGAAAGAGACAGCACAATAAAGCAGTGTCTCCCCCACCACACCATTGCGTTGTTTGGTTTTGTTTTCCACTCACTGATTACCCCGCTATCCTTTGAGGCAGGAGTAGAGCAGCTGTGTTTGCAAGCTCAAATTCCCCCTATTAATTAATGAGTCGGTTAATTAATTCCTGGCTTACACATGAGCTCCATAGTTTGCCTGGCCACTCAGCCTGCTATGGGATTGGATGGGAGATTCCTGATGGGACCTGGGATGCCTGGGCAGTTTAGATTGGAGGACAGTATCCTGAGCCATCCACAGCACAAAGGTAAAAGAACCAGGCAAGTGAGTAGGAGGAACCTCACCCAGAGGAGCCTGTGAATGGCCACTAACTGATTCTCCCCTTTGGCACATTTCCCTGGAATCCCATTCATTCCCAAAGCAGCCCTTGCCTCTGTTTCTCCATATGCTGATCCTGAGTCAATATCCTGAACAGTGAGAAATTAATCAATACAAATTTAATAAACACCTATTATTAAGTACACTAGGCACCATGACATATAGGGAGACAAATAAAGATAGAAAACAAAAGTGAATTCATATTCTGACCTGGGTAGACAATGTGTATGTAAATTGGAGAAGGAATTAAGCATCTATTTGCATAACACCTACCTTACATGTGCCAGGGACCATGCTAAGAACTCTGAGAAATATTATAATCAGGGCAGGTAAGCAACTCAGTGGATTGAGAACCAGGCCTGGAGTCAGGAGGACCTGGATTCAAATCTGTCCTCAGATCCTTTAGCTGTGTGATCCTGGGCAAGTCATTTAACCTTGATTGCCTAGCCCTTGTTGCTCTTAGAAATGATACAAAGACAGAAGGTAATGGTTTAAAAAAAATAATCCTCACAATAACTCTGAAAGATAGATACTATTATTATCCCCATTTTATAATTCAGGACACTGAGTCAAAAAGAAATTAAACAACTTGCCCATGAACACACAGCTAGGAAGTATCTGTGGTCAAATTTGAACTCAGGTCTTCGTAATTCTAGACCTGGTATTTTATCCACTGCATCCCACCTAGCTCCCTCTATATAAGATAAATAACTATAATATATACAAGGTGATTTGGAGGATAAGGAACCAGCAACTAGAGGAAAGAAGGAAAGACTCATGGAGAAATAGCATTTAAGATCTGAAGGAAATGAGAGAGTCTAAGAGAGGGCAGGTGAGAAGGGATCTAGCTATGGTTATAGGCAAAGGCACAGAAGGAGGAGATTGTAGTTTCTATAAGGAGAAGGAAAGAGAAAGCTCTAGTAACTGAACCACAGGGGGTGTGGGAGAGACTATCTTACAATCAGCAGTGAAAAATAGACTAAATGCCAGACAGGAGAGTTTGTTTACTCTTTGATAGCAGAAGCAGTTGGTTCCTATCACAAACTATCCTACCCTTATCTGAGTCTTCTCAGGAATAGGAAGCAGTTTTCTTTTAGGGAAAGGGTGGAAATATGACTACAGATGTATATTTAAATGCTTGTCATTCACTCACTCATTCATTCATTCATTCACTCCTTCAAAGACTGATTCGAGTAACCCATTGGCACTTACCAGCTCTGGAAGAGTATGGACAAATCCTTTTCCTTCGACTTTCTTCATGTATAAAAAAATCTATAAAATACACCTATAAAAATAAAATGCAATAAAATAATGCCTCCCAGGGTTGTTGTGAACATCAAATGAGTTAACCTATAAAGTGCTTTGCAAACATTCAATTTTCTAAATGCTATGTAGCATTAGATATATAATATTATAATGTAATATAATATAACATAATTAATATAATGTAACATAATATAATGTAATGTGATATAATATTATATTATTGAACATAATATAATATTATCAAATATAATATAATGTAATATGATATGATATAATACAATATGATATAATACAACATAATACAATATAGTTAATATAATTAATATGATATAATATGATATGATATGATATATTATTATTGTAGTGGTTATCATCCATCACAAGCCCTGAACAAGAATCTTAGACTTCTAGGGCAAACTCTGGCTCTTCACCAGCTGCATGACCTCAGGAAAGTCACTTCTCTTTCATGAACCTCAGTTTCCTCATCTGTAAAATGAAGTGGGACCAAATACTCTCTGAGGTCGCTTTCCAGCTCAGAGTGAGCTCCTTTAGTCTGAGGCATCCACTAATCTTGCTTTTCTGCCCACTAGAGGGCAGCCGGTCCTTGGGTTGCAGTCTGGTTTTGGTCCTTGGTTCTGTCTTCCCCTTGCTACTCAGTTTT
>NC_058135.1:250403041-250447191 GCF_016433145.1 Gracilinanus agilis
GAAGGAAGGAAGGAAGGAAGGAAGGAAGGAAGGAAGGAAGGAAGGAAGGAAGGAAGGAAGGAAGGAAGGAAGGAAGGAAGGAAAGAAGGAAGGAAGGAAGGAAGGAAGGTGTTGAGAAGCTACACTCATTAGTAAACTTTTGTGAGTATAATCGCCAAGAAAGAAAAAGGATCTCAGGAGTTATGAGTTATCTTGACCATGTGTTCCATATACATATGCTTCTCTACCATGGTACTTGACTTTTGTGTCCACTCTCCACCATGGACAATGTACACAGTGGTACATTGGTAGGAAAGTAAGCCTCAAGTTTACAGGGGCAGTGTTGTATTCTTATTGTTCTTGCTTTTGCCTTTTGAGTTTTGCCTTTAACGCTTTGGTAAAGTGTTGAGTTATATAGCTAATTTGTTCACACCAGTGGGGACTCAAGAGTTACAGTGTTCACATGAATAACTTCTTCATGAGGTTACCCCTAGACTCAGTAACTACTTATAGCAGCTACTCTGTTCTGGGAGTGTACAGATACACACACACACACACACACACACACACACACACACACACACACACACTTGTGGTTTGTTGTCCAGATTTGTGACTTCACTGCTTCCCTATGAAGAATTCCTTTCACTGAATGCAGACTGGAAATTGATCTGCAATTAGAAAATTGCATGGGATCCTGAGAGGTAGGGGATTAATGTTATACTTGTTACCAGTTCCACAGCTTTAGCCCAAGATGGTAAGCAAGAAGGCACAACCAGGAGAAAGTTGTATAAATGGAGATTTTGAACCTTGTACTGCATCCCCCATAAGTCCCTTTGTAGTTCCCAAAATTCCCTTTAATCTCTCCTGCACTTCCACATTTGTGTGGCCACAGTTATTGTTTTATAAGTTCTGTAGTTCCTCCTCTTTCTCTTTTGCTCTTGGGAGTGGGCTGGTTAGTACCTTTTAGTTAGTTCTTTTTGTTAGTTTATTATAAACAAAACATTATAAAATTATAATATTTAGTTCTTTGCATATTAATTTTAATCTCTACAAAGTCTACTGTAAACTAAGTATTCAGCCACTAATTTCTGAGCCTCCAACATCACTGGTCCCCTCATTCCTTCAGTAGCTCCCAGACTTGGGAATGCTGATCAAGTCACATCTCCATTCTCCATCATCATGGACCCTCTGACTTTATGAATCACATAAAAAAATGGAGTGGCAGAAAATGGAGCTAGGCAACCAGAAAGCAGTGGTCTTTGGTGGCAGGCTGCTTGCCCCACAGGGAGATGATATAACTAGGTACTTATTTCAGAGCACAAAACAAAGATGAGGTCAAGGAAGGTTGCTTAGGCTGTAAGATCATTGATGAAATCCAAGATCCAGGGAAGCTTGCCAAAATTCAGGGTCAGATCTGGCAGCTTCTGGAAGAAGGTCTCCTTTTAGGGTGACTATAAAAGTGGACCACGTGGAGGAACATCACTCTCCATATCCCTTTCTGCACAACCAACCCACAGGAATGTTCCAGGGAATGCTGATTTCTATTTCATATGGCATATGGCTTACATTCCTCATTCTCAAGCAACATGAAAATGACATGGAATTCGAGGCTGGAAGGGACTTCAAGAGACCCTGTAGGCACCAGCTATGCTTTTCAAGAGCAGTCAACAGCTAAATTGTCTTTAAAAACAGAGATCACTTGGTCCCAGTTATTAATCATCCATGTTCCCCTCTATAGATGGGGCTCAAGACTTCTGTGTCCTCCATCTAAGAGACTTTCTTATTCCCTTGGAGGAAAATGTTCACTCTTCACCAATTCCTTTAACCTTTCTTCCAAGGGACCAATTTCCCAGTCCTTTAAACCTTTGAGTTCTTCTCTGGACCCCAATCTTTTTTTTTTAATGTAGAAACTACCATTATCAGCAAAGCAAGTTTCCAAAATAACCACATTTTCATGATGAAAAGCTATTTATAACTATTGGAGTCTGAGTGCCAATCAATGTGTGCCATCTTCCTTAAGGAGTTTTTGTTGTATTGTGATATGTATTCTATTATGACATGAGCAATATGAAAATATGTATTTTGGGAAAGTACTGGTATAACCTGTTTACCATCTCAGGGTGAGGGAGGAAAGGAGGGAAGGAGAAAATCTGGGCCCTAAAATGTCAGAAGACAATAATCAAAAATTGTTCCTGAAAAATGAAAATAAAAACAATTTTGCAATAAAAATATTAAAATGTAGAAACCAAGACTGGATATAACACTTCACTGAGACTCGACCAGTATCCGTGAACAGATATCACTTCAATAAAGAATAATTGGTGTCAGCATAAGATAGCTTCCTGGTTCTGATGCATCATTTTCCACATATGTGTTTATGTGTGTATATTTACATGTGTGTGTACACATGTGTTTATATCTATGCACACCTACATACATACACACATGTATTTTGTTGTTGCTGTTGAGATTGGATCTTGCTCAAGCTGGAAAGCATAGCCACTCCCAGCTTCAATCCCAATATTGTTCAGAATGGATTCCATTTTTCTGACTAGGACCAGTTTACTTCTCCTTGGGAAGTCAGATGGTCCCCTGTTTTCGAGAGTTCCCATCTTAATGCCAGACTTGGTATAGACACTAGATCAGCACTGGTCCTCTTCTACAGCTCAGAACTCCCAAGTCCTAGCCATGTACCAGCCTCAGCTCCCACCATCAGCAGAGACAGCAAGTGTGTACCATCAAGCTTTCCTTTGAATGAACCATTGAGTTAAAAAAAATGGGGATGGACCTGTTTGTACAAAAATATTCATAGCCACGTTCTTTTTGGTGGCAAAAAATTGGAAAATGAGAGGATGTCCCTAAATTGGGAAATAGCTGAACAAATTGTGGTATATGACGGTGATGGAATACTATTATGCAACAAGGAACGATAAACTACTTGGTTTCCATATGAGCTGGAAAGACCTACGTAAACTGATGTGGAGTGAAATAAACAGAACCAGGAGAATATTGTACACATTTGGGGATGATCAAATGTATTAGATTCTGCTACATAATCTGCATTGATCCAGGACAATTCTGAAAGATTTATGAGAAAGAATGCTATCTACATCAAGAGAAAGAACTGTGGGAATAGACATGCAGAAGGAAACATGATTTATCACTTGTTTATATGGGTATAGGATTGGGGGTTTTCATTTTAAAAGATGACTCTATTACCAAAATGAATAATATGTGTATTGAGTGATAACACACATATAATCCAGTGAAACTGCTTGTCATCTCCGGGAGGGGGAAAGGAAGAAGGGAGGGAGACAAAAAGAATCATGTAACTATGGGAAGGGGGATATGAAAAAAATGTCTTAATGAATGAATCATTGAATTCATTGTACATTTTAGCTATATTCTGGAACCTAAAAAGTACCATGTGGTTATAAAGTGTTTTCACATACACTAACCTAATAGGGTCATAGATCCAGTATTAGAAAGAAACTCCAGTGGCCATCTAGTCCTATTTCCTTCATTTTACAAATGTCAAAACTGAGGCTCAAGGAAAGTAATGACTTGCCCAGCATCACATGGGAAGAATTTGAACCCTTGTCCTCTTACTCTAGAACCAGTCTTCATTCCACCACATAACTCTACCTCCTCCTCTCAGTTGACACCCCCAACCTAAGTACCATGAGATAAATTAGTAGTTCAAGTATTTTAATTCCCATTTTACAGATAAGAAAGTGAGGTTCAGAGATGCCTTGCCAAAGGTCATACACCTCATGGGTGGCAAAACTCTGAGGCTTATGCTCTTTCAACTGCCTCATGCCGCCATCTGAAGTTAATTTTTAAATGATATTCTAACATTCAGATGCCTACACAATAACCACCAGCTTCTTTTTCTGCCCAGTCAGTACTTCTGTGTGGTCAATTTTCCTTATGCTCTATCCCTGTTTTATTTTGTATTGATTCTAAAATGTACCATTTTGAGCCAAACAAATGTCTTTTAAATACAGATTATGTACCCTGAGCCATTAAGGATCCTGTTTTAGACAGACCATTTCTCTGACATGTACTGGATAGCCCTTGTGTCATTCTGTAAAACTGTTTTTAAAAGAATTTTCCTGCACACATTGATCAGTAAAAGTTAACTGCTAAGAGAAGGATGTGAGTGGATCCTGACTCATGAGCAAGAGGTAATGAATGGACAAGCCCAAGTGATACAACCCTTACTTTCTATCCTAGAATCAATATTGTGTATTGGTTCCAAGGCAGAGCTGGGAGTCAGGAAGGTATGAGTTTAAAATTTGGCCTGAGACACTTAAGTAGCTGTGTGGCCCTGGGCAAGTCACTCATTCCTGTTGGCCTCAGTTTGCTCATCTATCAAATGAGCTGGAGAAGGAAATGGCAAACCACTCCAGTTTCTTTGCCAAGAAAACTCCAAATGGAGTCACAAAAAGTGAGACATGACTGAAATGACTGAACCACAATGATAAAGTATGTGCCAGGCACTATGCTACATATTGGAGTTTATGTTGTGAGTATCTTTTTCTATTATAATTTCTTCTCCCAAAATTGCCCCTTTTACTTTCCTATCAGCTTCCCTTTTACCCCTCAGTTTGACTCTATCATTTTATCATTTTTTTTAAGAGTGTCCCTTTCACAGGATCTACCCCAATTCTTAAATGGAATTTATCACCAAAACAAAAAAAGGAAAAGAAGAAGAAAAATCTGGGCCTGAGATTCCCTACCAATCCCACAACCACACTGTCACCAGGCAGGTTCCTGATCCCTCCCACCAGATAGAGGGCTATTGATGCCTCTAAAACCAGCATGAGTCACAGTCTAAACATCTCATGAGTTTTTCTCAGACAAGTCGTACCCTGCCCCCGGCTCCCTACACGGGGCCTCCCTGACAGCAGGACTCAGACAACCAGAGCCCCTGGCTTTGGGTTCTTTCATCTTTGGGTGGGCCAACTGGTCATATTCCTAATGACCCAGAATCAGGAGCTCTCAAATCATTTCTGTCTACTCACTTTGTATGTAAGAGAGACAGGGAGAGATCTAGAAATGGAGAAAGAGGGAATGAGGAGGAAGAAGAGTGGGGAGAAAGGTAGAGAAAAGAAAAGTCCAAGGGAGGAAAGAGAGACAGATCCAGAGGAGAGAGACTAACATAGCAGAGCAGAGCAAACTTGGCTAAATGTGGTCCATTATAACCTCAGCACTTCTGTGTGGTCAGTTTTCCTCCTCTTGTCTCCATTTTATTTGGTGATTGTTCCTAAAGGTACAATTTTGAATTTAACAGATGTTTATTAAACACCAGCAAAGAGTCTCTATGAGGGATTGGGCCATTAAAGCTTCATTCTCTTTTATTCTCATTTCTCCCTTTTTTTTTTTAGAAGGAAAAAAGAGAGAAAGATAGAGGAGAAAAGAGAAAAGAGGGGGAGGATGGAAGGGGAGAAAGGAAAGGAGAGAGAAGAGAAGATGGGAGAGAGAAACATTTCCAAGGGGAAACAGAGACATCCAGCAGGAGATAAAAGCTAGAATATGGAAGGTCTGAGGGAGAAAGAAGGAAAGGGAGAGATAAGCAGCCTGAGAAACCTTTGTATGAAGGAGTTCCAAAGAAAGGGAGGCAGAAAAGAAGACAGATCTTGAAACAATGCTCACTGAAAAGTCAAGGTGGAGGAGAGCATGCCTGGTGTGACTGCTAAAGAATCCAGATGGCCACATTTCCTTGAAGAAGTCAAGATGACTCCTGTTGCTGAGTAAGCCTGGGAGCATCCTGCTTGCTCAAGACCCCACACATTCCAAAATCGCTGGCACAGAGTTGAAATGGATGTCAGAGACCATTTAATCCAGAGCTTAACCTTTTTCTGTCATGGACCCCTTTAGCAATCTAATGAAATCCATGAACTTCTTCTCAAAATATTTTTAATTTTTTAAAATTTTTATTATATACATGTATTATATATTATATAATTAATATGTATATAATTATATATAATTTAATAAAAATAATCAATTAAGCACTGATTAGGTGCCTGCTATGTGCCAGATATTTATTTTTAAAGATATTATTTTTATATTTACAGATAAATATTTTTACAGAGATTATCTCATTTGATCTTTATAATAACCTTGGGAGGTTAAGTGCTATTATTATTGCTATTTTACAGTTGAGGAAACTGAGACAAACAGAGGTCAAATGACTTGCCACGGATTATACAGCCAGTAAGTATGTGATCCTATATTTGAAATTAGGTCTTCTGACTCCAGGCCCACTTTTATTCACTGTACCACCAGCTTCCTCAATGCTTGGTAAAATGCATAATAAATATATAATGATTCATACTGTAATAATATATAATAAATACAAATTAAAATACAGAAGATTGAAATTTTAAGAAAAGCAATTTTATTGGCATAAAAATATTTTTAAAATGTTTGTGGACCCCAGGTCCAATTCATCCCAGAAGACTGAATGTCCCTAACCTTAATTAATTGGCCTCTAGCAAATCTTCCTCTGCTATGTCTGGCAGTGTCTCCCAAGATTACCTACTCCATTGCTAGATAATTCTATTCTTGAGTATGTTCTCCCTTATAAATGAAATCTGGCTCCCCAGGACATTGACCTCACTGGTCATGCTTTTGCTCTCTGGCAGAATAAGCCTGATCTAAAGACCATGTGGCTCCCCTTGGAATATTTCAGGACAGTGATCATTTCCCCTCTGAGTCATCAGCTCATTTAGGGATAGAATGGATCTGGAAGTGGGGAGAAGATCATTTTCCATCTCGTTTTACGGATGAGGAAATTGAGGATCAGAGAGTCAGCCAACAAATATTTCTAAGCACCTACTGTGTGCCAGAGTCCTAAAGGCTGTAGATATAAAGAAAGGCAAAATGAATACTCTGCAGGAGCTCACAGTCTAATAGGGACACAGACAACATGGAAAGAACCTTGTACTTTTTCATTTGTTTTTGGAGTGCCTACGATGCTCAGAGATTATTAGTCCATTACCAGCATCCCAGCCATTCAGACACACTTATCAGCCCCCAGTGTCTCAGGCACCTAAATCTCCACTACATTTAAGTTCTGATCTCATTGGAAATGGGAATCTCTGAAGATCCAGAGTATTCGTAGGCTTGAGGGAAATGAGCAAGGGGGCTAAGGAAGAGGGGGTGGAGACATCCAGCTAAAGTTACCCCAACTCTATCCTAATTCCTAAAGACAGAGTTTGAGGAGGACCCATCTTGGTCAGCCTGCCCTTGGCTGGACCCCTATGGAAAGGCAACATGTCTCATTTTGCCCTTAAGTGGGAAAAGATAATTCCATTGTTGAGAATATAGCCTGAAAGGGTTGGAAAAGATAATGTCATCAAAAAGAGATATCCATTCAAAGATGATGTATTCTGTGTCATTGTGGAAATACACACACACACACACACACACACACACACACACACACACACACACCTTGAAATGTCCAACAATGAGGGAATGATTAAATATAGGATGTGGGCGTTACTTTGTAAATGAGCGAGTGCGTCATATTGCGTATATTTTCAAACTTTCTCAATTGATTTTCTCTTTTTTTTCTTTAAAAATATATTCTTTGGGGGTTATAGGCCTATAATTCCTAATACTAGGGGAGGGGGAGGCTGGTGGATTGTTGGAGTTCCAAGATTCTAAGCAGCTGGAAGAGGGCTAAAGCTGATTGGGTATCGGCACTAAGACAATGGATGGGAGCACGGGACCACCTGAAAAAGGATGAAGGAGCCCAGGCTGGGACATGGAACAAGTCAAAGCTTCTAACCAGGCAGCAGTGAGGACCAACACTGAATGGTTGTTACACTTCTGACCTGGGTGAGATAAGGAAGCTCAGTCTTCAAGAGATAATACTTTAAAAAAAAATAAATATACCTACATAGATGGACAAATATACACACATATTGTTCAGCCATTTTCAGTCATTTCCAACTCTTTGTGACCCTATTTGAGGTTTTCTTGGCAGAGATACTGGAGTGGTCTGTCACTTTCTCCTCCAGCTCATTTTACAGATGGGAAAACTGAGGCAAATAGGTTTAAGTGACTTTCTCAGGGTCAAACAGCTATAAATTGTCTGAAGCCAGATTTGAACTCAGGAAGATGAGTCTTCCAGACTCTAGACCTAGCATTCTATTCATTGAACCACCACAATTAATTATGTGTGTGTCTGTATACATAAACACACACATATGTATCTACATATATATATACATATACACATATATATCTCATTTAATAATGTAAAGGTATACAACAAACTAAGTAAATCCTCAAGACAACCTTATGAGAAGAAATATACAACACTGAATGGACCAAGATTTTTTTTTTGGAAGGAGGGAGTTGGAACACAGTGGGATGTCCAGACTCGTGATTTCATTGGTTTGGGCCCACCAATGTGGATCAGCCATGTAATTTATCATCTTAGAGAGTTTCCTCTCAGAGAATTGCCCAAGTGACTCACCCAAGCTCACACAGTCAATAGAGAAAGTTCAGAGGAAGCTAGATCTAGAGAAGAATTCCTCCAAGGCCATCAAGTCAAATACCTTCATTTTCTAGATAAGGATATGTCATTGGGGCAGAACTTGAACCCAAACATTCCTAATTCCAAGGCTGTTTGCCAATCCACTTCCTCACTAAAGAATTTTGTTGGGGTCCTAGTGGAAGTGACTGAAATAGTATTGAGATAATTTATGCTTAAATTAACTAATTTAAATATGACTAAGAAAGTTTGGTTGCTTCTATTCATGTTCGCTGTCAAGTATTTTTAATTAAATGAATAACTAAGTAGATTTTAATTAAATAAAAAGTAAAATGTCAGATAAATAAAAAAGGGCAGCTGTTAAGTCTTACCAGTATAATGGGGGTCTGGTGCTCATGCAGATAGCAGCAGTTTGATAAGATGGCATCATCCACAGAGAAGATTCCTGCCACCTGATTCTGGAAGAATCTTGTATCCTGGAACATGGATGGCCATTCAGCATTGGACTACCACAAATTTGGAAGGGAAGAGCCTTTTTGCACTGGCTTATTGTGACCAATCCAACAGCAACGCCCTGAGGAACATCCTAGAATTCTAGCACAGCAGTACCCAGTGGCCATGTCAGCATTGAGCATAAACTTGGTGGCACCAATGCCCCATTGCACCTATACCATGAACCATTCCCTACAGTCTTACTAAGTTATGACTAGCTAATCTGTTTTGTTCATCTACTTTATGCCAATTTGTTAGAGAATAATTCTGATTTCACGTTTCTCCCTTAGAACATTTTAACAGGTCCCTTCTGGACACCCAAGACCTAACTTCAAGGAAAGAGTTCAAAGAAAAGGGTTATGGATAAATGAAAAAAAGTAGTTAAAGATGGGAATCTTTCAGCATCCCTTCCACCTCACTCCACAGGCAACAACCCATATCATTTATGTCTTAGACTGGCCCTAATGTGTGTCTGTGTTGCATTGTTTGAAGTACTTCTTGTGAGCAGAAACAAAAATAAAGGGTTTTAGAGAAGATGAAAAGAACCTAAAATATTATGAAATCCAAACCACCTCTAGTTATTACATCCATTTATGAAGACCCTGAGCATTACTAGTCCAGAACATATGGTTAACAAATCAATGACAGAAACAAGATTAGAACCTGGATCTCATAGTTCAGTATTTTTTCCACTATCCCACACTTCCTTTGGACACATGATGCCTATTTCAGGTCCTTCATATCTCTCATCTGTACTTTGCAGATGGTTTCTTTCCTGGTTTTACTAGCTCTGGGGTCTCTGGGCTCTAATCCATCCTTTCCACCACTGGCTGCTTAATCTATCTAGTATGTTAAATGTTAATTTAGTGGGATTTGGTTCCAGAGAAGCCAGGTTCTAATTCTCACAGATAGTTAGCATCTCTGTGACCCTGAGCAAGTCTTTCACCTCTCTGGGCTTCAGATTCTCATATGTCAAATGATGGGGTTAAATCAGATGACTTCTAAGACTCCTATAGTCTATGATTTTCCTCTCAAAAACTTCCCAATGACTCTCTATTGACAATCTTCCAAATTCTGTAGGTTGGCCATCAAGATTCCACAACCCTACTTCTAGCCTTTGCTTTCTCCATCCATTTTTAGGCACTTTATGTTCCAGAACAACAAATCCACTTCCTGTCCCCCACTGCAAGGTCACTTTTTTCCATCTTTAGCCCATATTATTCTAAAAACAAACACTCCCTCATGCAAATGTCTTTAATTATTGACATCACTCCCTTCCTTCAAGACCACTGTCAAAACTTCTTCCATGAAATCTTCATCCAATTTCCCAAATGAAAGTCATAACTCCATCCTCTAACTTTTCATCTCCATCATCATCATCATAGCTAACATTTATTTAGTCCTTTAAAGTTTACAACATGCCTCACAAATGTTATCTTTTTTGATCTTCACAACAACCCTGGGAGGTAGGTATCCCCATTTTACAGATAAGGAAATTAAGGCAGGCAGAGGTAAAATGTCTTTCCTGGAGTCACAGCTAGTAATTATCTTAAGGAGAGATTTAAACTCAGGTCATCCTGCCTTCTTGGGGCAGCTAGGTAGTACAGGGCATAGAATGCCAGGTCTGGAGTCAGGAAAACATCTTCCTGAGTTCTACCCTCATAGTCTCTCCTACTCCTCATAAGAGAGGTTTTTCCTCATTTGTCCTTTGAAGCTAATATGGATCATTGTTTTTATTGTGACTTCAGCTTCCTTTTAGTATTGTTTTCATCAGCAATCAAAATGCATGTAATAAACGTTTGCTTTCTGTATGGCACTGTGCTGAGTGCTAGAGACACCAGGAAAGGCAGAAGCATTATCCCTACTAGCAAAGACATCAAATTCTAATGGGGAAGACAATGTTAACATAATCAAGTGCATAGAAGATATCTACTGAGATGGAAGGTAATCTCAGAAGGGTAGCTACTATATCACTGCATCTATTATTCTCTTACTTCTGCTTACTTTGCAGGTTTCCCTAGATTTTCATGTTTTATGGCATAATATTCCATGGTGTTACTATGCCATCATTTGTTCAGCAGTTCCTCAATCAGTGGACACCCTATATTTGCTTTGGTTTTTTTTGCCACCACATGAAGAAGACAATTTCCACGATAGCTGTGCAGCATCCCCCCTAGGAACTCAAGGCTACTAAGAATTCCATTGTAGCCAGAATCTATAGGCAGTGGAGACTACAGCCAAGCAATGACCAGCAGAAGCTAGTTGTGTAACATCCTGTGGGGATCATTAGACCACGATCAGCAGAAGCAATATGAAGACATCAGCAACCCAAAAGCAGGTGAGGTACACTTAATACATGTTTTGACCACTTGTGTTCGCAATATGTATGACTTTCTCCTCTCTTTGCTGATGTTCCACAAACTTATGGAAAGGAACACCCCAGATTTATGGGAGAAATGTTTTATTCCTACTTCCCTTATTTAGTAAATGCCTTTGCTTTGCACTAATTGTATCTTCTTGCCGTCTACTAAAAGAGAAACACACTGATGGGGGCTTGTGAGCTATAATTTCGGGAGTGCAAATGAACAGAAAATCCCTGAACTTGAGTTACCTCCCTGAGGGAATCCTCCCTATAGGTGTGAATTGAAAGGGGTCCCCCCTTGGGGTGCATACTTTCCAAGAAATATATTTTGGAACATAGGGTAGTCATACCTGCAGGTTTGTTTCCCTCAATCTTTTTTTTTCCCCCAGCTTGAGTGTAAGTGATATGTCACCCTGTCATGGGTTTGGCGACTGGGTTGATTAAGAGCTTACGTACATGTTGAAAAACCTTTGGCAGAATTCATTTCACCCAGAATTCTCCATGACTCAGAACAAGAGAATTTTCAGAAAGGGAGAGCTTTTTGAAAACACCCACACCCAACTGTGGAAATTCTAGAAGAATAGAATGACAGCAAAGTAATTCTTGAAGGGATTAGGGACAGTCTGGACAGGTTTGCTCACTGCTTTTCAAACCACATATGGAGACAATGTGTAAGTGTAAACTTGTCTAACTGACAAAGTCAAAGATGTTATTTTTTTTAACTAACAAGGCCCCAGATAGCCTTTCAAGTAAAGAAATTATTTGGGTAGGTTTTTTTTAATGGATGATCCAGTAAAAAAGAGCACTGAAGAGTCATTGGAGTCAAAGGACTTGAGTTCAAATCTTGTCTGACACAAATCCTGGACAAGTCACAACCTCTCCAGGTCCCAATATCCTCACCTGTAAAATGAACAGGGTTGCACTAAATGATCCTTGAGATTCTTTTCAACTCTAAATCTATTTTTTATATGACTTAAGTAGAGCGGCAAGGAAAGAAATGATTCCTTTTCACTATTACCAGTTAAATTCACTGATCTTTTTAGTTAGTAGGATGTCCTTGAAAAGAGCAAATTTGAGAACTATCTCAAACTTTTTAACTGCCCTTCTAGCTTTCTGTGACCTTACACAAATTAGTTACCCTCTTTGGACCTGAAAAAAGAGGGGCTATACCTAGGTGGCCTCTATTATGCCTTATTCTATGATTCTATAACCTCAGTTTCCTCATCTGTTAAATGAGATCATTAGACCCCATGATCTCTACTCCAGTCTAACACAGATAATCCCTTCTCTTTCTGAATCTCTAATCCTATGGCTGGCTGCCTTTGGAAGTAGATTTGGAATACTACAAATTACTCACTAAAAAAGATCTTGGTTTTCACTCCCTAAAATATGGTCATCAGAATGCTCCCAGACTGAAGGTGAAATTAGAGGAAAGAAGGAAGGTTGATCAGAGGTTTGATCCTGGCTTCCAATGGGTATTTGTCATTAAACAGTTAACTTTCTCAGACAACATGTCTTCTCTCCAAGGAAGAAATTAGAAAACAAGAAGAAAACAAGGTGTGCTGGATAATTAATTATAACTGAGGAAGTAATCCAAGTTATATGATTTATTAGCAAAAGAGGCAACGGGGTCAATGGACTCCCCAGGCAATCCAAAGACCCTGTATTCAGAGTGAGACAGATTTTTGATGTATTAGAAAAAAATTGATGAAATAAGATCAATTAATTAAAAGAAAACAATTAACCAGGATACAAAACTAGGTCATCTGATTTCTAATCGGAAGAAAAATTAGGGACTTGCCAAGTTGGGAGGGGGAAAACAAACAGGTGTGGTCCCTGAAATCCAAATGGTGCCCTGCTCTCTCTAAGTGTCTGTATTCAATCAAAGCAACCTGGAAGCAGTAACTGATTAACCAGTTTTTAGATAAGAAGTGTGGGTTGCTTGAGGTATATAATTGTGAGAAAATTCCTTGCATCAATCTTCAGGTCCAGTTTCTGGTCAGCATCACCTACATCCTTAGTTAAAGGTCTCTAGGCAGCAAGAAGGGGTGGTCCAATTTCCCAGTCATGCAGAGATAGGTTCAAATAACACAATAAAGTTTTCTCATAATTCCCACAATTGAATAGAGTTTTCTTACAATATGCAAATTGGACAAGACTCAAAACTGAATAGAAAGAGAACTGAACTGGCTCCAGAAATGAGTGACAAGATGGAATATGTGTGGTTCGTTCAATTCCCAGCACTATTTGGTGTACTTGTCCCTTCAAAGAAAACAATTAACAATTAATTAATAATTAGGACCTACTATGTGCTGGGCACTATGCTAAGTGCTTTTACAAATATTATCTCATTTGATCCTAACAATAGTGTTATCAGGTATATGCTAGTATAAGCCCCATTGAAGAAACTAAGGCAGACTTTGATTGAGTGACATCCCAGGGTCCAGAGTAGGTTGGGAATGAGAGGCAAAAGTAAATGTATTAAGCTGAATTTGAACTCAGATCTTCCTAGTGTTCTCTCCACTGTGCCATCTACCTACCAACATGGACTTAGTTTTTGGGGTGGGGGGTTGGTCTTTTTCTGTATCCCCAGGACTCAGCCAAGTGATTGGCAAATAGTAGGTTGTCAATAGATGTTTGTTGACTTAATTTCAAGGGTTGTGACTAGCCACAGAAACAGTTTTGATTTGGGCTCTTAGCCCTCCATCAAAAATCATCATAATAGCTGGCAATTGGGCAGTCCTTTGCAGCTTTCAAGATGTTTTTCCTACCTTATATCCCAGCAAGCCTCTTTTATAGGAAGCAAAAGCACTGAGTGTGTTTTCAAATGTATCTAGTATTTTCTCCAGTTCGCAGATGAGGAAACTGAGGCATTGAGAGATAAATTGAAAAAATGGTAGCAGAGCTGGGATTTGAACTTCTGACTTCTTATCACTATACTAGCCTGCAACTACAGCACTCCCACCCCTTCAGCACATGGTTAGGGACCTAACTGGTCTACAGGTGAATTCTCTGTTGCTCCACTAAAACCCAAAAATGAAAGAGGAGGAAAGGAAAAATCATGTAAAAAAAGTTTTAATTTCCTTAAATAAATCATGTTTGTTCTTTTCTTAGTCTTTTTCTATTTCTCCCTAACTAGCTATAGAGGCAGGTAGGTAGCTCAGTGACTTGATTTCAAATCCAGTATCAGATAGTCGCTAGCTATGTGATACTGGGAAAATCACTTCACCTCTGTCTGCCTCAGGTTTCTTATCTATAAAATGGAAATCATAAGAGCACCCACTATGTGAACCTGGGCAAGTCACTTAACCTTGTTTGTCTCATTTTCCTTATTGGTAAAATGAACTGGAGAAGAAATGGCAAACCACTCTGGTATCTTTTTGAAAAAAAAATGGGGTCATGAAAAGTCAGAAAGGATTGAAAGGAATGAATTTACTTACCAGCTCTGTGACTCTGGACAAGTCATTTAGCCCTGTTTGCTTCACCTTCCTCATCTGTAAAATGAGCTGGAGAAGGAAATGGCAGACCACCCCAGGATCTTTCCCATGAAAACCCCAAATGGAATCATGAAATGAGTCAGACAGGACTGAAAGGAATAAACTTACTAGCGTGTAAACCCGAACAAGTCATTTAACCCTGTTTGCCTCAGTTTCCTCATCTGTAAAATGAGCTGGAGAAGGAAATGACAGACCATTCCAGGATCTTTCCCAAGAAAACCCCACATGGGGTCATGAAATGAGTCAGACAGGACTGAAAGGAATAAACTTACTAGCATGTAACCCTGGGCAAGTCATTTAACCCTGTTTGCCTCAATTTCCTCATCTGTAAAATGATCTGGAGAAGAAAATGGCAAACCACTCCAGGATCTTTTCAAGAAAATCCAAAATAGAATCATGAAAAGTTGGATATGATTAAAACAACTGAGCAACAACAATAGCACCTACTTGCTTGTGTGGCTTAAACGAGGTAATATTTACAAAAAGCTCTTTACAAGCCTTAAAGCATTATAGAAACGTTAGCCATGGGTACCGATTGGCTAGACTGAGAGATCCCTGGATAGAAAGTTGGGAGAGCCTCAGAGATCATCTAGAATTCTAGACCAACCTTCTCATTTTACAAGTAGGGAAACCGACCCAGAAAAGGGAGGCAATTTGCCCGTGTTCACCCAGGCAGTGTATTTTAAATTCAGGTTCTCTTATTATAGATCCATTGTTTTATTTAAAAAAGAAAATAAAAAACTCTAAATGTTCTGTAATGATAAAGACCAAGCTGAGCCCCTGTTGAGAAATGCAATGCTGTCCCCCTCCCCCCTTTGCAGAGGGCTAGAGGACTCCAGGTGTGGAATGTTGATATGACTCACATGTCACTGATTGACTTCTGGCATGGTTAGTTTTCCTGAATTGCTTTTTATTCCTCTCTATTTTTTTTAAACCCTCACTGTCTGTCAGTACCAGTGCTAAGTCAGAATAGCAGCAAAGGCTAGGCAATTGGACTTAAGTGATTTGCTCAGGAAATGTCTGATATGAGATTTGAACCCAGGACCTCCCTACTCCAGACCTGGTGACTCTATTCACTATACTACCAGGTGTCCATTATTCTTCTTTATTTTTTTATTCTGCTTCATGAGTAAAGGAAGGTGAGAGAGATATTTAGAAGAGAAGACAATGGAAAATGAAAAGGCATTTTGTTCTTAAGGAAAACATTTCAATGGGAAAAAATCCATAGTTCTTTTCACTCTATCACCCTGGCCCCATACATAGAAAACTATCACCTGTGTATGGGTTTTCTAGACACTCAGATTAAAAGTGAGAGATTTGGGGTGCCTTGGTGGCTCAGTAGATAGGTCCTGGGATCAAATCGGCCTCAGATACTTCCTAGCTGTGTGACCCTGGGCAAGTCACTTTAACCCCCATTGCCTAAACCTTACTGCTCTTCCACCTTAGAACCAATGCATCAAATTGCTTCTAAGATGAAAGGTAAGGGTTTTTTGAAAAGTCATAAACTTGAGTAATCCAAATATAAATCTGGTCACATTATCTATCTCCTCAAAACCCTTTCATGATTTCTTATTCTCTAGTACATTAGATTTAAATTTCTTGCCTGGCATTCAAGGCTCTTCATAAATTGGCACCATCTTGCAGCCCTGTTTGATCTACTACTCCCTTCCATAAATTCTATTTTCTTTTTTTGTTGTTGTTTATATTTTTAAACCCTTAACTTCTGTGTATTGGCTCCTTGGTGGAAGAGAGGTAAGGGTAGTCAATGGGGGTCAAGTGACTTGTCCAGGGTCACACAGCTGGGAAGTGTCTGAGGCCGGGTTTGAACCTAGGACCTCCCGTCTCTAGGTCTGGCTCTCAATCCACTGAGCTACCCAGCTGCCCCCCATAAATTCTATTTTCAGTCCAGATTTGGCTGCTTGTTGTCCTCTCCCTGTCTCAGGCTTTCCCACCTTCAGATCTTTGCTCATGCTGCTCTCTCTGTCTAAAATATCCTTCCAACCTCTCCACCTTCTGAATTCTCAACTCCAGTATTATCTCCTCCAGGTAAATCCTCCATGATCAGCCAGGGTAGGTCCTAACTTTTGTCCCTGAGATGTCACACACACACTCACTCCTGTGCTTACCAAAAACTCCTATTTGGGGTTTTAAATCCTTTAAAATCTGGGTGCAGGGTTATCTTCCCAGGCTGGTTACACACACTACATTCAGGCAAACTTGGTCCTACTTGCTGCTTCCTCTATGACCAGTCCCTTCTCCTCCTTTCTCTGCAGATTTGTATAAACTCTCCCCTGGGTCTGGAATGTTCTCTCTCCTCATTTTGAGCTCTTGGAAATCTCTAGATCCCTTCAAGGCTCAACCCAAGCATCACCTTCTTCAAGAGAGTCCCCATATGGTCCCCATACTTGTTCGTGGTCTCCATCCTTTAAGAAATGGGCTATAGTTAAGCTACTTGAGGTCATGGACAGTTGTCATCCCTGTCTCTTGTCTAACATAGTTCCTAGTATAGATAAATGCTTTCTGCTTGGATTTCTATTAGATTGCCAACTCCTTGAAGGCAGGGACTCTCTTTTGCCACCTTTTGTAACTTCAGCACTTAGCAGTGTGCCTGGCTCATAGATGGCACTTAATAAATGTTCATGGATTAATCAATTATTGTAGTTATTTGGTTTTTGTATGATATCCTTTGACTAGCTCTGTGAGGACAAGAGGCCAGTCTTATTTATTTTTGCAATTGTTGTTTGTCCTTCACTTTTGTAGAGGACCGACAGCATCATGAAGGTGATGCCTTGATTTATTCATGAATTGGATTGGAGGGAGCCAGTGGCACAAAGTTGTCAGTCTTCATCTCTCTTCCAGAATCATTGAAGTCTGGTGGCAAGACAAGAGTCAGGACGCCGGTGTTGGCCCGGGACACAGTAGATGGCCATTGGGTCTTTGATGGATGACCAAGCTCTAAGCACTCTACAGTGCCCGCTTTAGCTGTCTACATTCCCTTTGGAACAAATTGTTCTCATCTGCCCATTCCACCAGGGAAAGTCGTGGCATGCCTGGGGTAGACGTCCCCCCTGTTGGTTACTCTCAGCCTGGCTGAGCCTGCCTGTCCATATGGTTTTTCCAGGGTCAGACTGCTTCTCGGAACCATAGACGAGAGCTGGGAGGAAAGTGGATCCCACCAGAGCTGCCCATCCTCACTGAACACCTCATACACTCCCATCTTCATAATCAAGCCCGATACACCACCGGTTCCAAGCACTTCATGGACATCTGCTGAATTAAACTGGCTCCTTAACCCCAGCAGAGACATGTCATAGTGGAGAGAGCACTGGACTTGGAATCAGGATGTTCTGTGTTCAAATCCTGTTTCAGATTCTTACCAGCCGTGTGAGGCTGGGAAAGTCACTAAGCCCTTGCCTGCCTCTGTTTCCTCTTCTTTAAAAGGAGAGGGTTGGACCCTCCAATGTCTCTCCTGCAGCTCTCAGTCTGATTTACACTGAGAGACGAGTTTCTCCCATGTTGGGAAGCTGGCCGGTCGCCAGCAGGCTGGGAGCCCTATAAAGAGAAGTGGCAGCCACGGGGGAGCTGTTACTAGGAGCCCGACTGCAGCTCATTGGGGATACTTCAGGAAACACTCGCTCCAGGTCTCTCTTCCAGCAATTGTTGTGGCAGCGAGTCCTGGATTGGCTGGCACAGAATGCCCGCTGATTCTGCCAAGAATCTGAATCCAGCATTAAGGAGTGGGGGGTGGACTATTTACCACAAGGAGACAAGCCACAGCCGCCTTCGTTAGAGTCATTCAATGGCTGGGTTTTTGTCATCCTCTAAGTGTCTCTCCTCCTCCAAATTCCTGGCCACCGTCCCAGCTCCCCATGTGGAAATTCACCCAGACTGCCCCAGGACAAGTCTTGTATCTAGAAGAAACATAGTGGTATAGTGGGAAGAAGGCTGGATTTGGAGTCAAAAGAGCTGGATTCAAATGCTGTCTCTGCCTGTCCCTTCACACAATATAGCTATCGCTTAGGCTGATTTTTTTCTGCTCTAAAAAATACTATTTGTCATATAGGATGGCTCTTTCGGAAGGGGACACATATGGGCTTCTGTGATACTTAAGAGACAGAAAAGACAATGAAATACATAATTGTTTTCATCTTGATTCTGTTTTTCTCTACTCGTGCATCCTTGGGCAATCAATCAGTCAATACTGATTAATCACCTACTGTGTGCTAGGAACGGATACAAAGGCAGAAACAGAAATGAAGCTGATTAACTTGAACAGGTGTGTAATTAGAATTTTGTACCCCAGGACTCCATTTCCCAGAATCCCACTTTCATCCTCATGTTACATCCTTACGTTTTGGAAATAAAGTTTCTGGTAACCTCCCCCTCGCTCTCTCTTCTCCCGCTAACACGGTCAGGAAAACTTCTCTTTACTCATACTTTTACTTTTGTTCTTTTTATTTCCTCTACTTCAAGTGATTATTAATAAATCTTATAAAATACTTGGAGTTATTAAATATTAATTTTAATCTTACACAGGGAATAAGAATAGGAAATAAGAGAGATAAGCTGTACAAAGGGCAGCTAGGTAGAAAAGTGAATAGAACACCAGGAAAGTAATCAGGAAGACTCCTTTTTCCAAGTTCAAATGTGGCCTCAGATTCTTACTAGCTGTGTGACCCTACGCAAGTCATTTCATCTTATTTGCCTCAGTTTCCTCATCTGTCAAATGAGCTGGAGAAGGAAAAGACAAACCACTCCAGTATAATGTACATGCCAAGAAGACTCCAAAACAGGATCCCAAAGAGTCAGACATGACTGAAAAATGATTGAATATGATTAAATAAGTTGCTGACCTGCACTGGGAGTATGTGTCTTACCTGGGAGTTCCCTATTACAATAAAATCACAGATGCAGTGCTTAGAAGTAACGGGGAACCACTACAGCAGTGGTTCCCAAACTTTTTTGGCCTACCACCCCCTTTTGAGAAAAAATATTGCTTAGCCCCCTGAAAATTAATTTTTTTTTAAATTTTAATAGCAATTAATAGGAAAAATAAATGCACATGTGGCCATCACCACTCCCCTGGATCATTGCAGCACCCACCAGGGGGCAGTGGTGCCCACTTTGGGAATCACTGCACTACAGTATTTAAGGAACATCACTATGACAGCTATTGTGAGGGATAGATTGGAAAGCAGAGACATAACCATCTTATATACCTTTACATCCCTCGTACACTCACATCCAAAGACACTGGCCTCCTGGCTGTTCCTTGGATGATGTAGAGCTGTTAAGTGGAGAACCTCTCTTTTCTTGGTGTTAATTGTTGACCCAAATTAACTCAAGTGGCAGAGATCCATACTCAATTGCATCTCAGTCTCAGTGGCTGCTTTGAGTGAACAGAAAATCATGCACCAACTCTCATCCCACATTAGTCTTGGCCTTTTCAAGTTAAATAATTTACCATTATTTTTATCATAATTTATCATTAGTGCGGTAGCTGACCTTGATGCCAGTTTCATCCTCACTAAAGGTATCTAACAAACATCTCTGAAAACATCATGCTAAAAAGCATGGGAGCAAGCCCACAGCCCTTCTTCATTCCTTTGGTGACTGGGAGAATTCAAGAGTATTGCCCATTATCCAGAACCCATGCAAGTATGTCATCATGGAGCTGACATACAATTGACATATTATTAGTAAGAATAACTTAGCTTAATAAATGTTCACTTAACAATGTGTCTACTAATAAAAAACTTAATAAAAGTCTACTAATTGTTTGACAGAAATGAAGTGACTTGCCCAGGGACACATAGCTAATGTTTGCATTTGTATTTGAACTCAGTTCTCCCTGTCTATGATATCACCCAGCTGTCATTCACATACCATTTTAAGGTTTGCAAAATGCTTTCCATATTTTTTCTCATTTCTGAAATTTTAAAAGGATGACAGCTACCAATGCCAATCAGTGCTATTTGACCGCAGGTCTCAGAATGGACCTATGCCCTAAGAAATGATGACCATGAAGGATGGAAAGAAATAGAGGGAGCTGCTAGGTGGCACAGTGGACAGAGCACCAGGCCTGGAGTTGGGAGGACCAAATGTAGACCAAAGGACCAAACCTTAGACAATTCCTAGCTATGTGACCCTTGGCAAGTTACTTAACACTGTTTACCCAGCCCTTGCCTTTCTGTCTTAGAGTTGTTATTAAGACAAAAAGTAAGGGAGAAAGGAAGAGGAAGAGGAAGAAAGAGAGAAAGAAAGAGAGACAGACAGAGAAAGAAGAAAAAAGCAAGCAAGAAAGAATGAAAGAGACAAAGAAAGAGAGAAAAGAGAAAGGAAGGAAGGGAGGGAGGAAGAAAGGGAGGGAGGAAGGAAAGAAGGAAAGAAGGAAAGAAGGAANNNGAAAGAAAGAAAGAAAGAAAGAAAGAAAGAAAGAAAGAGAGAAAGAAAGAGAGAGAGAGAGAAAGAAAGAGAGAGAGAAAGAAAGAGAGAGAGAAAGAAAGAGAGAAATGCTTATATAAAGTGAAACAGTGGAGAAAGGAAGAATTAAAAAAACAAGCCATTCACTAACTACAGCTATGTAAACAGAGGCAAAGATGACTGTAACAAAAGCTAACCAAGTAGTTCAGAAGAGATCATGGAAGCAAGCAGGATGATTTTGTTACTACCTTGTTAAAGTTAACACATATTTTATGGGGTTTTTAAAAGATGTTAATAACCAAAGTTTGTAGTTCTAAATGCAAATATTTGTTGGTTTTGTCCACACACACCCATTTCTTTATATATTTGAATATGTGTACTCGTTGAGGGAAGTTAAGATAATTTTTATTACATAAAATCATGAAGGGGTTCACACCAGATATCACTTCCAACTCTAAGTTCATATTATTCTCCACAAATAGACCAAATAGAAAAAGCAGAACCAATTGAATCCAAACCAACCAGCTTGAAAACATTCTGGTAAATTCAGTCAACAAAGAGTTGGTTGTTCCATTTTTCCAACAGTTTCTCTTGCACACACAATTGAAGTCACTTTCTGAAAAGGCAGAGGCCCTTAAGGATGCCCAGCTTCAAAATATGAAGGCTTTTGGTACATTCTTGTGGGGTACCAGGCCTATGTTTTAGAGGACTATGTAGATGAGTTAAAAAAAACACAGAAAAATGAAGGAAAATCAAAAGAGAAAGTCAAAGATTTTCTCTGGAAGTGGTTCTACCCACTGGGCCTCCTGGTTCATGTCACAGCATGTTGACTGTAAGGATTAGGTAATGTCCTCAGGTCAGACAACAAGAGAGCTGCCAGCTGGGGAGGGCATCAGCAACGAGACAGGTCATTTACTACCCAACCAAGGGGATCTTTTCCTCCCTTACTTAGTAATTTTACAAGTAAACAAACAAATAATACTGAAAGAGCATCAAGCAGCTCCTCCACATACCGGAATTTATTTCTCTAGTATCTGAGTTCATGTGATATTCTGTTAACAAGGTCCTCGAAAAGTACACAGAAATATTCGAGTCCCCTCGGGAAATGGTGGGGGTCAGTGGATTTAATTAAGCATAATAGGTCCACAAGGGTATTTTCTCTGCCAGGAAGGAATCAACTTTAGGCAAGGGAAACTTTTGCATGTTAACATGTTGCTTGTTGAAAAGAAATTGGAGAAGAAAAAATCACCTATCAACAACCACATGAAAGAATGTTCTGAATCACTAATTATAAAAGAAATGCAAATTAAAACAACTCGAAGGGCTCAACTCATGCCCATCCAAGGATGAAAAATATGGAAATAGTTCATATTGGAGGTGCTATGGGAATTAAGGCATACTCATACATTGTTGGTATAGCTGCAGGCTGGTATAACCATTTTGAAAATTGGTTTTGAATTAGGCAAGGAAAAGTAACAAACTGCTTGTACTCTTTTTTTTTACTTAAATAATATTTAATTTTTCCCTTACATGTAAAATTTTTTAAACTTTTTTTTTAATTTTGAGTTCCAAATTCTCTCCCTTTTTCTGACCCTCCCTTTCTCACTCCTTTGTCAACCCCCTCTCCCTGAGACAGTAAGCAATCTGATATAAATTTTGCATGTTTGATCATGTAAAACATTTTGTACAAGAGATCTCAAATTTTAAAAAAAGAAGAAGAAAAAAATAAAATAAAATATAGTATGTATTCTTTGTTCATATTCTTTCACTGGGCATATACCTCAAAGATCTCATATATATCAAAATATATGCAAATATATGCCAAAATACACAGCATTTTTTATAGCAGCAAAAACTGCAGATAAAGTAGTACTAGTAGTAGTATAGATATATAGATTGGAAAGTGGCTGAACAAATGTGGCACACATCTAACAAAATAATATATTGAGTCATGAGGAATGACAAATATAAGGAATCCAAAATGTTAGAGGAAGAATGAATCCAGAAAGAAGAAAACAACTAGAAAAGCAATTCCTATACTGACTATAATAATGTTTTGTCCACAAAGAAGTTTCTGATCCTTTTCATAGATTAGAACTCGGAGCACAATGCCACCCTCCCATCTATCTCCAACATACCCCAGTGGTTGTTCACTCCACTCGATACTTGGCAAGTGCTTGATGAAAACTCTAGTTTTTCTATTTATCAGAGAACTAGCATGTCTCTACCTCCTAACTCTAGCCTTTGGTAACCAGCAGCTGACCAGTTTATTAGTCTGAGAGTTGGAGAGGGGCTACAGAAAGGGGGAAGGGAGTGGGAGGGCTTCACTGTTGGTTTATCAAAGTACAGTCTTGGTTTGATCCTCCATCTATTAGGAAAATACTACCTTACCTTACTTCTTGCTCTGCTGAGCCCAAGTCATAGAAACATGACATAACGGAACCATTCCTAAGGATGGGTTAACTGAATACCATCTCCATATTCACAACCAAGGAAGAAAAAGAAATGGGTATTGGGGGGAAGAAATCAGAATAAGCTTCCATAGCTTAGAGTGGTCCTAAGATTTCTAGAACATCTTGTACTGGGCTGTTACCAAGATGGCACCCCCAATGGAAAGACCACTAGAGTGTTATGGCTAACTACTACTCCATAGACAGGAATGGGCTGGTAAATGTTTAACAATGTACTTTCTGAAGGAAAAAGACTAGCTACAGTGCATTTTTTAGTTAAATCTGCATTAAACATTTTTTCCATTACTTTCTTCAGTCTAAATCATCAACTGGACAATAAATGAAGCCCTGTTTTGCCATGTTTGCTAAAGTTTAACAACTTGCACTGAAAAATTAACAAATAGCTCTCCTGAGCTCTTGTGAGCTGGATCCAGCATACCCCTAAGACTGAAGGTTTCATCATATAAGGGGACCCTAGTCATACCCGGACCCTCTCAATCTCTAACTTTTTGATTTCCCTTCTTACAAATTATTCATTCTAACTAGTTGTGTCTCCATCTTGAGTTCAGTGGGAGTGTCAGCTTACCACCCTCCTTCAAGAGTAGCAGCGGGTAAGGGTGTGGATAAGCAAACCTAACAAATTAGTAGATGATTATTCCCATTGGCAAAGGATCTTAGACTTTAAATCACCATGGGATTTCTTTAAGTAGGCATTTAAAATGGGATTGAATTTGCAGACCTCAATTTACACATGATGTGGTTCAAAGAACCCTGCTTTTGATATCAGAGGATCATAGATTGAGAGATGGAAAATCCTTTAGAAGCCAGCAACTCCAACCCCTCATTTTAAGAGAAAACTAAGGTTCAGAGAAGATTATTAACTTGCTGAGGATCATATGACTAGTAAGAATCTGAGGTGGGACTGGAACTCAGGTCTTCCTGACTCCATATCTAGTACCCTATTCAATATAATGAGCTACCTTTCATTATTTGGGTAAATCTCCTAGTTAATACCATATAGTATACAATATTATATGTAATATATTATATACATGTAATGTATTGCATATAATTTTATATTGTATATAATATATTACTTATATGTATTATATTATATAATTTTATATTTTGTATAAATTAATATAATTATTTTATATATTTGTAGATAAGTATATAATTTATATAATAAATAATTTCTATTTTATGTAATTTGTATATAATTAATTATATATTATATGTATTTTATGTATACATAAATTAATATGTTAAGATTAAAATTCTCTGGAAACTATATCTTAATTTATAATTATTTATTAGATAATTAAAAAGTGGGCCACATGTATCTGGCTGTTCCTCACAAGACTCCTCCCCTAGCCAGCTGTGCCAGCTTCATAGCCAGACTTGGGCAGCCCCAAGCCCAACCATGAGTATTTGCACCAGGACACCAAGCTAGCTCTCACCCATGCTGGTGCCCTCCTAGCCATCTCCTCCAAGTCAGCTATACAGCCACATCATGGGCATGCCAACACTCCTAACCACTTCCTCTCTCCATGATTCTGAGGCAAAAGAGGACTGCTTCCTTTCCTAGTCCAATTTATTGTGGCATCACTTTCTGAGTCCACTGATTTGGTAGACTCTTGTATTAGTCCAGATCAGAAAAAGGTCTTCTAGACATCAGGAATCACCATGTGGTCCTTAAAATGGCTGCACATTACCAGTAGAGCATCTCCCAGCAATGTAGAGAGGACCCTACCCATCATCTCAGAGAGATACAGATTCAGAGGTTCAGGATTACATAAAGTCCTTTGATTTAAAATACAAAGTTGCCTTGACAGGCTATTGTTAAATTTTCACACTCCCCCCTCTGATTCCTTGGGAGACATGTTAGATTTCCCAATAAATCATTCCTTATATAATCTCTATACATTTCAGGTTTGTCTCCCCAGAATACCTAAGGACCCAAAGATATTACACATTTTATGGAAGGGCTAACTATGTTTGGGCATTTCTTAACATATTAAAAATGGTCAATAGACACATTGACAAGGAGCCATTGTGGGCATTCCCTTTTTTTGGCACAAGAGTTTTACAATCAAAATAAAATATGAGCAAATGGGGAAGCCTGAAGGAGATGGAGAACCAAATTCCCACAGTTCAGTTGATTATATTCAAAAGCTCACTCAGAGCCTGATGAAATAGTGTCTAATTTCTGGGGATATCTATTGCTGTCATCTTTTTAGTCCATCTGGAATTGTGATGGTCCTTATATCTTTTTCTCCAGAAAAATCTTCTTTCCTGGTCTAGGTCACTGGCAATCTTTCCTTAAAATTACTTTTTTAAAAATCTTACTCTATTGACCTTTAGGATGATTCTACAATTCCTCCAGAAGGATGAGATACTGCCCAGGATATAACCATGCATACAAGCACTTGCCAAACTTGATGGTAGCACAAGAGAATGTTTCAACATGGTGTATCTTCTTTCACAAAAACTTGGTATATAGTATGTATGGCTAGGTTAATAATTTTAGAATGCATTAAATAAGTCACCCAAATAATATAGGAATCATCTTTCCCAAATAGGTTCAAAAGTTGGATTCTTTGCTTAAATAATTGAAGTTCTCTTGACAGGCTAGTGCTAAATTTTCACACATATAATATATTTATATATATATATATATATATATATACACACTAAATGCACATACTATGTTTTATACATAGTATATTTGCATTAATACATATGTAATATACTGTATAATATATGTAATGATATATAATTCATATAAGTAAGGTTATATTTGTTTTTCTTCATATGCAAAATGCTGGAGTAGGAAAAAACATGATCTCCAAGGGTCCCTTTGACCCTATTTTATAACTTTCCTGGGACATATCTATTTCTCAAAATGTTATACACACACTTACATTCATAATACACAAAGTACACATTGTCCAAAGGGACAGTAAAGTTTTAATTAACCATAAATCTCAATACATGTAATTTTTTTTAGGTGACAGCCCAGCTTGGGAAAAAGTACCCAATCCATTTCCATAAATGCTTTGGTGAAATAGCTGGGGAAGAAGGAGCAGGGTAGATTGGGAAAAGCAACAGAGACAAGAGAGGGCCAGAATTGAATCCTGCTTCCAACACTCACTAGCTGTTCAACTGTAGGGAGGTCACTTACTCTCTCTGAGACTCATTTTCCTTATCTATAAATAGGGATAACAAAGGGTTTTATTAAAATACTTGTCACATTTTTATGAGGGAATGAATGAATTTCCTCCCTTTAGATCTCACCACTAACATACACTTTTTGGGAAAATAGGAAAAGCCTTGTCTGAGAACAAAAATCAATTCAGTCCAACAAACATTGATTAAGCACCTACTGTGTGTTTAATACTATAAGGTACTGGGGATATGAAGGCAGGAACAAAACAGCCCCTTTCTTCTAGATGCTTACAGGGTTGGACTTCAGGCTCTGTGTCTGTCTTTATGTCTCTGTGTCTGTCTGTGTGTGTGTGTGTGTCTCTCTCTCTGTGTCTGTCTCTCTCTGTATCTCTGTGAATGTCTCTCTATATACCTGTGTCTGTCTCTGTGTCTCTGTCTATCTCTCTCTTTCTCTGTGTCTGTCTTTGACTCTGTGTCTATCTCTCTGTGTCTCTGTCTGTCTCTCTCTCTCTCTTTGTATCTCTGTGAATGTCTCTCTTTGTACCTGTATCTGTCTCTGTGTCTCTATCTGTCTCTCTTTCTCTGTGTCTGTCTTTGTCTCTGTATCTGTCTCTCTGTGTCTCCGTCTATCTGTCTCTGTCTGTCTCTCTCTCTCTTTGTATCTCTATGAATGTCTCTTTCAGTACCTCTCTGTCACTCTCTGTATCTCTTTGTCTGTCTCTCTCTCTGTGTCTGTCTCTCTTTCTTTGTATCTCTGTGAATGTCTCTCTCTGCATCTCTTTGTCTCTCTCTCTGTGTCTGTCTCTCTTTGTATCTCTGTGAATGTCTCTCTCTGTACCTCTGTCTGTCTCTGTGTCTGTCTGTTTCTGTCTCTCTCTCTCTCTATATATATATATATATGCATATTATATATTATACATATAAAATATAACATATAATAAATACACATATATTTTACATTTTATAAACATTATATATCATATGTACTCATTATTTATAGACACCTATTATATGTGCTTTATATATTATATATTATTTATTTTATTATATATAATGAATGTATTATATATATTATAATCTTATATATGTGTTATATATGCACAATTTATGCCTATATATGCATATGTGTGTAGATATACTTATATACACCTACAGAGAGAGAGTGTGAGAATCTGAATGTTAGCTCCATGAGGGCAGGGCTTATTTAATTTTGTTCCTAGATTCCCCCAGTGCCTGGCAAAGTGTCTTGCAAGTAATCAGCTCTAATAAATAATAATTTAATGATTTCAATAAAAATCCTAATCTCTGGGATATTGCCCTTGGGAGCCAATATCAGTGGACGTGTTGCTAGTGGTCTCTTGACTCCCTGATTTTTTCCTTATAACCATTAAGCTTGATTCTTTGGGAGGGGCCCAGAAGGCAGTGACCCAGCATGCTTATCTTGGGCGATGACTCATGTGAATGGGGAGCTCTGCTGCTGGTACATGTAGGAAGTTATGGAGCTATAATTACATCCCTCCTCCCTCCTCCTACCCCAACTCCTGTGTGTCTAGACTAAATTGTGAGACCTGGAAACTGGCAGTAATGAGGCATCCTGCCTCCCTCCCCCCCACTCCAGCCCACTCCCCATAAGTGGCGCCATCTTACTGCAAACATTTTCTCCAGTATACAGAGTGAGACAAAGGTGACAGTCAATGAGGGACTCTTTGGGATGAAAGCAGCTCTCCTGCTGAAGATGCAGGTATCCTAGGCGGCCAGGAGAGGTTGTAGAGTGCTGATGGAGGAGAGTTTGACACCTCTGACATAGTAGAATGAGAATTGGTCTTCAAACCAGGGAGACAGGACACATACTATCTGTGTGATGCTGGACAAATCACTTAACCTCTCAGTATTCAAAAGAGAGTCAAGCCCAGCCAGACTACAATGGAATCAAGACACAATTAATGAAATAAATAAAAATACAATATAACATAGTTAATGTTCATATGTGGTTTTCTAAGTCAAAATGTTGCCTGCAGGGGCAGCTGGGTGGCTCCATGGATAGAAACAGGGGTCAATGAAACATACAGAACGGTCCCTGCAGGTGACATTTTTTAGACCCTTACCTTCCATCTTAAAATCAATACTGTGTATTGGTTCCAAGGCAGAAGAGCTATAAGGACTAAGCAATAGGGGGTTAAGTGACTTGCCCAGGATTACACAGCTAGGAAATGTCTAAGGTCAGATTTGAACCTAGAACTTCCCATCTCTAGGGCTAGCTCTCAATCTACTGAGCCACCCAGCTGCCCCAATATAGTTTTTAAAAATGGAAATATGCTTTGCTTGATTTCACACATATAAATAATATGACATTGTTTACCTTCTCAGTGGATGGGGAGGGACTGAAAGGAAAGAATTAGGAATTCAAAAAAAGTTTTAAATGAATGTTAAAAATAGATCATTTTAAAATGTAATTGGGAAATGTTTAATAAAATAAATAAAAGTATAATGCAACATCTAAAATACATGTTATCTAAAATGGAAATATGTTTTGCTTAATTTCACATGTATGTTTGATATCATATTGCTTGCCTTTCTCAATGAGTGGGCAGAGGACTGAAAGGAGAGTATTGGAAATTCAAAAAAATTTTAAGTGAATGTCAAAATAGTAATTTTTTAAAATGTATTTGTTAAGTGTTTAACAAAATAAACAAAAATATAATACAATATTTTAAAATGCATGTCGAAAGAATGGTGTAGTGAGAAGACTGTCAGGTGACTTGGATTCAAATCCTGACTGCCACTTGCTACTTGTGTGACATTGGGCAAGTTAATAGCTCTCTGTTTCTCAGTTTCCTCAGCTATAAAATGAAAGGGGGAACTGAATTATTATTAAGTTCCTTCTAGCTCTAAATCTATAATCATATTTTTAAAAATTCAAAAGAGAAAAGGAGCTTCTCAGATATATAAAATGGACTCCCAACTGCCTTGGTACCTGGGTTTTATGAGGAAGGAGGTAACCACACAGCTCTCCATACCCTCTCTGTCGCTGTTAGTATAGTTGACATCTGAGTAGAGATATAGTTCAGAGCCAGAGAAGGATTCAGGACCAAGAGGACATTTGGGAAAATACTTTAAACCTTCTCAAGACAAATTACTTGTAAAGAACAGGACCAGCTTAAGCCAAAACCCAAAGAGATTTGCTTCAGAAAGGTGGAAGAGTCATATTACAAAGGTCCTTGGAGGTGGCCTAGCTTATTTCTCTCATCTAACAAAGAAGAAAATTGAGGAAATACCAAAGCCCAAAGAGGAGTAATGATTTGCCCAGGTCTTTAAACTCTTTGACCGATGCTCTTTCCATTCCCCTCCTCCAGAAAGTTCTTCCCCTGATTAGTCAAGCATACCTTAATAGGTCCATAAATAAAGAACCTAAAAAGGCAAAGATAATCCCTGCCCTCACAGAGCTCACAGTCTAAACAAGAAGACATTCAAACAACTATGTGCAATTGAGATACCTACAGGATAAATTGGAAATCGTCAACAGACAGAAGGTGAAAGAATGGAAAAGGAGTCCTGTAGAAGGTAGAATTTTAGTAGGTACTTTATGGAAGCCAGGAAAGCCAAGAGGCAGAAATGAGAAGGGAGAAAGTTCCAGGCATGGAGTATAGACAGTGAAAATGCCCAGTCAAAAGATGGGTTGTCTTATACAAGAAGACAGCAAGCTATCAATTGTATTTTCTGCTGAAGTTGCCATCAGCCTTCTAGTGACCCAGGTTTGCAATTCTAGAGTCATCCTCCACTCCTCCCTCTTCCTTACCCCTGACACCCAACCAGTTCATGTTCTTCAACATGTCGCCCATTCATTCTCTTCACTCCAACCACATAGTCATCAATTTGGATTATGCCTTCGCCACTGTACTCCTGGGCTATTGCAGTGGTCTCCTACTTGGAATCCTCCTCTCAAGTCTCAACCCTCTCCAACCTATCTGAGATACGAGTGCCAAATCAAGCTTCCTAAAGCTCTCCTCTGATCAAAATCCAGAGGCTCCCCATGACCTCAAATATTTGATATGTTTGGCATTTAGAGTTCTTCATAACCTGACTCCAACTCACCTTTCCAGATATAGTATTCATCACTTCTCCATCCGTAGTTTATGGCCGAACCAGCTTTTCCACCATTCCTCCTTGGCCCAGGTTGTCCTTCATTCCTGGAATTCACTTCTTCCTTATCTCTACCTCAGAGTCTCTCCCTCTGTTAAAAACTCAGCTTCCAGCTCACCTCCAATTTCAGTTATTTCTTGATCCTTCTACCTGCTGGAAACTGAAAGTTACATCTGTGAAAATTACCTAGTATTAAATTTGCATTTACATGTACACACTTCCCCCAATAGAAGGTAAGCTCTTTCTAGAGAAGGACTGTTCCATTTCGAAGCTACCCACATTAAGTAGGTACCAATAAATTCTTATTGGCTGACTGCCGGTTTCTCAAAACACTGTGTATATGCACATAAATGTGTGTATATCTTATATAATGAACTACACTATATTCACGCATGTGTAATTTTATACACGTGTGTGTATTTTTTGTTGTTGTTTGGTCATATCCAATTATTTATGACCTATTTGGGTTTTCTTGGCAAAGATACTTTTTATATTATACTACATTATCTATTTATATGTAATATATCATATAATATATATAAATATATAGTTATATATATTTAAATAATACATTTTATTATATTGTATTATATTCCATTATTTTACATTATATTATGTTACATTTATATTATGTTATATCATACTATACTGTATTATTACATGTGATATTACATTATAATATATTACATATAACATTGTATTATATATTACATATTATTTTATAATATATTATATTGTTATAATATATTATATTATATTACATTATACCATATTATTATATTACATATCATATTACATTGTATTATATTATACTATATTATATTAGGTTGTGCTGTATTGTATTATATTACATATCATATTATAATATGTTATACTATACAAAGATATAATATAAATATATCTATTTATTTATGTATATACTGACTTGGGACTGGTAGCACAGGCTGTCTGAGCTAAGAGACCCCTTAGAACCAATCTATCCCTCAACTTACAAGTGAAGAAATTAAGTCATAAAGAAATAAAGTCCACAGCCCATGGTCTTACAGCAGATTGATGGCAAAGTTGGTAGTTAGAACTAGATCTCCTAATTCCTAATCCAAAGATCACAGGAACACAGGTCTAGAATGTAAAGAGAACTTAAAAGTCATAGACTACAACTCCCTCATTTGACAGATGGGGAAACTGAGACACAGAGAAGCGAGGGGCTTTCTCAAGTTCACACTGCTATCAAGTATCTGAGATGGGATTTGAACCTAGGTTCTCCTACCTACAAATCCAGTACTCTATCTGCCAAACCAGTGGAATCAAACTCAAACAGAAACAGAAACAGAAGCCACTACAACATACATCCACACACTGACTTAGGAAAGCACATATTAACATTATGTATGATTTATTGTATTTTAATTTATTTTGTTAAATGTTTCCAAATGACAATTTAAACTGGTTCAGGCTGCACTGAAGCATCAAGGACTAACTGGGATCCGGTGGTCCCATCTACTTATCCATATTCCTCTGTCTTATTTCATGGGGATTCCCCATTCCCACCAGCTCCTACCAGCAGGCTGCTGGCTGTTTCCTGTCGGGAGGGCCAGCACCAGGTAGTGCCCCATGTCCCAGATCTGTCCTGACCTGCCTCCCCAAGATAAAACATCGCCATTGGGGACCCCTGCTAGGAGTCTCCCTAACTGATGTGTTGATAACTTGCAATGATTTAATTGGGTTCACAATCCTCAGCAATGCATTTCTAAGTTAGCAGAGGATTAGCCCAAAGGTGTGGGAGGTGGGAATGTGGGAGGGAGCCAAGAGGCCTCCAGGAGGACCACTCATTTCTTTGGCTCTGGGCTTCAGTGAATGAATGAAAAGTTCAGATAAAAACCTCCCCTTTCTGAAGGGCCCCGGGGCCTCAGAGCCTCAACCCTTGCATTCCATGGCTTCAGGTAGGTTTCTCAATTAGCCACCTCCCAGCAGCCTTTGGAAAAACTCAGGGGAGCATCCTCCCAGAAGCAAACAATCTCAGCATTTTAGAGGTGGAACAGCTCAAGATGTGGCGAGGGAGGGATGAGGATGAGGGGAATATTGTGTATAATGACACCAGCTGACAATGTTATTGCTGGGTTCCAGTGGGGATCATGTAGGTGGAATTTTGTGAACTTTGAAGCACTGAATAAATGGTAGTTATTATTAATGAGGGGCAATGGATAGAGGTGAGAGAAGGAAAGGAAAAGGAGAGGGGGAGAGTGGAGGGAGAGAAGAAGGAAGAAAGAAGGAGAGAGAAGCAGAGGGAGGGAAAGAGGAGAAAGGGAAGGAGGGAAAAGGGGAAAGAGGGGGAAGGAAAGAGATAAAGAGGGAAGGAGAGGGAAAGAGAAGGGAAGGAGGAAGAAAGGAAAGAAAGAAGGGAGGAAGGGAAGGAGGGAGGGAGGGAGAAAGAAGGAGGGAGAAGGAAAGAAAGAAGATGAGAAAGTGAGGAAGGAGAGAGGGAAGGGGAAAATGAAAGGGAAGACTATGAACCAAGAAGATCAGGAAAATCTTCCCCTTACCTAGTGTTATAGCTGAACCTTAAAAAAAGAGCTCTTAGAAGCAGAAACGAGGAGGGGATGCATTCCACACATAGGGGCCATCTATAGCAGTGATTCTCAAAGTGGGCGCTACCGCCCCCTAGTGGGTGCTGCAGCAATCTAGGGAGGTGGTGATAGCCACACTTTTTTTGTATTACATTCTATTCTGAGTTCAATAAATAGTTTCATAATTTCCAGGGGGGCGCTAAGTAATATTTTTTCTGGAAAGGGGATGGTAGGCCAAAAAAGTTTGAGAACCACTGATCTATAGAAAGGCCCAGACAGAGAAGATGAAGAGATAGAAGGTCAAGCTGGAAGAACAGCCAAACACAACACAGCTGTTCCCCCCTCCAAAAAGGCTTCCCTGATTTCTCGCCCACCACCATTCCTCTCCCTCTTTGGGTTTGTTTACATCCTTCTATTTGTCCTTCTACACATTTTTTACATTCTAAGATTGTGGTTTGCATACTTAACATGTCTCCACTCTCAGACAGTAAGCTGTTTGACAGCAGGGATCTTACCTTGATCAATTTTGCATCTCTTCTCTTCAGCACCTAGAAAAGTAGAATTTAACACATTTTTAATGAGCCAAAGAAGACAATCATGTCTTTAAGATCAAAGATATTGGTCTGGGAAGGACCCTAAAAGTCATCTAGTTTAATGTATTCATTTACAGATCTCACCTACAAAATCCTGAGCCATGCCATATGCCATGAGGCTGTGCCCTTCCAGGCATTCCTGCTCTGCCCCTGAACTTCCTTTCATGTGCCATCTCTCCAAGCTGGAATGTGAACTCCTTTTTCTATTTGTATCCCCAGACTTAGCTCAGGGCTTGGCACACAATAAACACTTGATAAATGCATTCTTATTTATTCGTTTCTTCTAGTACAAAGGAACTGATAGCTGTCATGGAAAATGAAGGCACTGGACTAGATCATCTCTAAAAGTTTTCCCCAGCCCAACAGACTACAATCCTGCATTCTAGCCTGCTACTGTGTGGTGAGAAGTGAGGTTATAGCAAGCAGCTGTGCCTGATAGCTTAGACTAAAGCTGGGTCAGGTCAGTAGGAGGAGTAGGTGAACCAAGAGACCAAATCCAAGAGAGTAGTGGTCAAGAAAAGATATCAGGTAGCTAGCCAGGTCAGAAGGAGAGTGGCAGAGCAGCCAATGCCAACTGGACAAGAAGGATGAACAGGATGAAAGTCAGTAATCAAGAAATCAGGAGCTGGAAAGGGGGCAAGTTGCTATGCTGCAGCAGCAATTATTTCTGTGTGACTTCTTTTTGCTGGAAGAAAACTTTTGGCCATTTTCCATCTCTATCCTTGTGTCTTAAAAGAAAACCTCAATGAGAGCCAGTGATCAGATAGCAGCATCCTCTTTCCTTTGCTATCCTTTCTTCAGCCTGACAGTAGCTAGAAAGAAACCAGCTCTCTGTTGCAGATTTGGACTGGTTCTATTGGCTTTGGCACAAAGTTCAAGCTGAAGAAGAATTCCTTATGGAAGATGAGATTCTCCAGATGCTCATTTGTTAATGATATCATTCTTATTGCATCAAGCCCTGGAACACTGCAGAGTCTCTGGAAGCAATCCATAATCACTGAAGAAGAGTTTGCCTGATCATCCACACAAGAAAAACCAAGTGGATGAAGAATATAGCCCAGATTTTGACATGCAGCTGACTTGTCCATCTGTATTTAAATCAAAACAAATGGGCAATGAATTAGGTACAGAATTACACAGGAGGAAGAGGAGATAAGATTTGATTGCCTTTATATAGTTGCGAAAGTTCTTTAAAAAATTTTCTCATAGAAACAAAAGTTGTTCTATCTTTTTAGTACTATTATTTGACTGGTGTCATATACCTCTCCTTCTACTAAGTTCCATACATGCATCTCCAATCATCTGCCCATAACTATCCCAAATTCAACATGTCCAAAACCAAGTTCCCAAAAATCTTACCTCTCTGGAGAACTTCCCTATTTTTGTCATGAGGACTACATTCTTCCATTCACGCAGCTTCACATCCTTGATATTATTCTCTAATCCTCATTCTCCTGTACCCCACATAGTCCTTTCTCCCTCATAATGTCTTTGACATCTAACCCCTTCTCTCCTCTCAAATGACTGCCATCCAAGTTCAGGTCTCCATAATTATTCATCTGACCCATAACTGCTTCCCAATTGGTCTCTATCTCAAGTCTCTGCCCTCTCCAAACTTTTCTATACATCTACTACAGTGACTTTCCTAAAGCACTCATAAATCCAACCCTGTCACTCCCTTACTCAAAAACTCAAGTGGCTCCCCATTGCCTCTAGGTCCTAGAGTCTAGGATCAAGTATAAATTTCTCTGGTTTACTTTTTAAAGTCCTTCACAAAAAAGACTTGTACAAAAATATTTATAGCTGCACTCTTTGTGGTGGCAAAAAAAATTGGAAAATGAGGGGATGCCTTTCAATTGGGGAATGGCTGAACAAATTGCCGTATCTGTTGGTGATGGAATACTATTATGCTCAAAGAAATAATGAACTGGAGGAATTCCATGTAAACTGGAATGATCTTCAGGAATTGATGCAGAGTGAAAGGAGCAGAACCAGGAGAACCTTTTACTCAGAGACTATGGCACAATCAAATGTAGTGGACTTCTCTACTAGCAGCAATGCAGTGATCCAAGACAATTCTGAGGGACTTATGAGAAAGAACACTATCTACATCCAGAGAAAGAACTGTGGGAGTAGAAACACAGAAGAAAAACAAATGCTTGATCACATGGATCAATGGGGATATGATTGGGGATATAGACTCTAAGCGATCACCCTAATGCAAATATCAATAATATGGAAATAGGTCTTGATCAATGACACATGTAAAACCCAGTAGAATTGCTTGTAGACTATGGGAGGGGGTGGGAGGAGGGGAGGGAAAGAATATGAATCATGTAACCATGGAAAAATATTCTAAATTAATTAAATAAAAGTTTTCAAATCAAAATAAATAAAGTTCTTCACAACCTGGTCCTACCCTACCTTTCTTGGAATATTATACATTACTTCAATTTTTTCTTACTCCAAAATCTTGTAAAACTGGCCTTTGTGCTATTTGCTCATAACAGACACCCTCTCATCACCATGCCTTTGCCCTGGCCCCCGTGACTAGAATTCACTTCCTCTTCATTTTCATTTCTGAGAATTCTTAGTTTCTTTCAAAACTCTGTTCAAGCACCACTTTCATCATGCAATGGTCCTCCTGTTTCCTTATGTCCTCTTCCCCATCCCCAATTTGCTTGTATTTACTATGAACCTCAATAGGTACCTATTCCCTCCTTTGATAGAATGTAAGCTTCTTGAGGATTAAGCTTTTAGCTCGTATCTCCAGGAATTAGCAAAATCCCTGGCACATGGGAAGCACTTAACTACCTGATAACGGGAGAGATCAAGGAAACCTCTAATACGCTGCCAAATCACGGGAGGACCTTGTCAAGGGTAGCACAGGGTTAATGAATGAATCAGCTAAAAATGAATGAATCAATGAATAAAAATGCATTTATGGAGTGTTTGCCATATTTCAGGCTCTTTGCTAAGCCCTGAGGATATGAGATAGCCCTGTCCTCAAAGAACTTTCATTCTAATGGAGAAAGATGGCACCTCTACAGAAGCTAGAGTTGGAAGATGGAGTATCGGCTGGGGACACTCCTGGCCAGGAACTGGCATGATGGTCTGGTTCCAAGCATAAAAAGGTAAGAACAAGATCCCAGCAGAGACAGTCCACATTCTAAGTATCTAGTCCCTGCCTTCAAGAAGCTGGCATCCTATCAAAGGAGGGAATAGGTACATAGCAAATCTGAGTATCTAGTCTTAAACTTTATCCAACACCCTAGACCCACATCTCCAAGCATCTGGTGGACATTCCCACTGGATGTCCCCTTTTTCAAGCTCGTTATATCCAAAATCAAACCCATTTTCTTCCTCCAAACCTCCCATTTCCCAGACGTCCCAGTTTTTATTGAAAATACAACCCTCCTCCTAATCATCCAAGTTCCAAACCTCTAAGCCACCTTTGATTCTCCCCCACTATTTATCTCCCCTCTCCAGTCACTTGCCAAGCCTTGTCAAACAGTATCACTGCCATCTGTCCCCTTATCTCCATTCAAGCTGTCACCAGCTTAGTTCAAATCCTTGTCGCCACTCACCTAAACTATTTTAATAGTCTTCTAATTGGTGTCCTTGCCTTTAGTCTCTTTCTTTTCCAATTCATCCTTCATACAGCTGCCAAAATTTTTTTCTAAAACAGGTTCAACCATAATGATCTGTTTCTATGTACATATAGCTCTCCGGGTCCCTTTGCCTCTATATCTTTCTCCCTTTGTGTGGCTCTCTTTGTCTTTTTGTATCTGCATCTGTTTCCCACCTACATGTGTATCTTCCTCTGTCCCCCTTCATCCTTCACCCTCTTTATCTCCATGTATGCCTTTGTCTCTGTCTCTGTGTCCATCACTCAAGTGTCTCCATGTGAAAAACTTTCCGTGTATCTCTGTCTCTGTCAATCTCTGGGTCTGGTTCTACTCATCTCTTGTTTCTCTGTTTCTCTATGTCTGTCTGTCTTTCTGTCTCTGTCTCTGACTTTTTGTTGTTTTATGCAGAGATATCCTACTTAACCTTCTACCCTCTCCTCCCAAGTGTTTCACAAATAAATTTACAGAAGTATAGACTTAGGCATGGAAGAAACCCTAAAGATCTTATCGAGCCCTCTCATTTTACAGGTGAGGAAATGAAGTCTTAGAGAGATCATATAATTATAGATTTCAAGGTAAAGTGACTTGTTTAGGGTCACACAACTAGTAAATATTTAAGGTAGGTGTCAAACTCAGGTCCCCGGTGCCGATACTCTTTTCTCTATGTCATAACTGTCTCTATCATAAAGTGTAAATGTCTTTGGTTACCACATTCCTCTTTTTGGCAAAGTGACCAAGTATTGTTAGCAGCAGAAGTTTCTGGGCTCTTTTGGCCTCCTCCTTCTGGTGACTGTTTAAAATTTTGCATTTTGGTGAAAGGGTAATAGTGGAAGGGAACTTCTTTGCCCTTTTCTATTTCTCATTTTGGGCATCAACAGCTTATTTGCGTTGGTCAGGTTCAAACAGTTGATTCTCTTTTTACTTTTCTTTCTATTTTAATGTTGATTTTGATCCTTGGTCTAATTAGGTGATGGTCTGAGTCCACAATTGGTCTGAGAGCTAATTCTGGCATGAATAACCAGTCAATTCCTATTTTATAAATTAGTTTTATTGGGAAGGATGTTGTTTAAAGTCCACCACATCTAGTACCTTTTGCTTTCTCCTGGAAAAAAATAATAATAATTCATGATCTATAGGCCTGAGACTTTCAAATAATTCCTAAACCTTTGGCCTCCTATTTCTCAAACCAGAGCCATAACATCCAATATTTTTCATCATTATCCCTGGTGCTTACCTTTGTGTTGAAGATGCCAAGTGTCAAAATACATGTTGACTTGCTTTAGATAATCGTGCCAAGTTCTTAGTCAAATTTCTCGAGCTTTTCATCTTCTCAAACAGATGTTGACGAAGAAACTACAAATATCTTCATGGTGGTTAAACTCAGGAATTCCCAGAACAGAGCCAGAGCCACACCTACCCAAGGCTGACTACAGGATTTACCCATTACTAACATACAAGAGACTGATGGAACTCCCATTTATTTTTTAATGGAAAGATGGCATGTGCACGCTTCACTCCACTCCCAGGTGAGCAAAATTGCAGAAGCAATTAGAGGGATCCTAGGAAATTCACTCAATCCAGGCAGCCAACTGAATGTTCTGAATGGCCCACAGATGTTCGGCATCTCGAGGATCTTATACTGAGGAGAAGGGATTCAAAGGTTTAATAAAACCACAGTCTTAGAGTAAAACAACCCCAGCTGCCTTTGAACATTCCAATTGTGAGTAGGTCAGATAAGCCAAAACACAGGGGACAGGAGAATTCCTTTGGAGTCAGGGCCAGTCCTCATGGATATTCATCAGTCACTCTAGCTGTTTCTATCTGCAAGTTTATTGCCTTTCCCATCCCTACTCCTTGCCCTTTGAAAAGGCTGCTTTAACAGACCTAAAGCTGATAGGAACCTCAGAGGCTATCTAATTCAATCTCCTCTTCTTATAGCAGAAGAAAGAGAGTCAGAGAAGTTTAAAGATTTGCCTAAGACAACACATGGAGTATCAGAGGTAGAATTTGAACTCTGATCCTCTGACTCTAAAGCCAGGGCTTTTGCTATAGTTCCTTGTTCCCTGGTATTTTTTTTATAACCTTTATCTTCTGTCTTAGGATCAGTTCTAAGACCGAGGAGCAGCAAGGGCTTAGCAATGGAGTTTTTGACTTGCCCAGGGTCACACAACTAGGAAGTGTCTAAGGCTATTTGAACCCAAGTCCTCCCAACTCCAGACCTAGTGTTCTATCTCCTGTGCTATCTAACTGCTTCACTACCTAGTATTTCTAATCTTTTTCTTCTTCTTCATGAACGTAGACATATGCCAAGAAGTCCATTCTTTGGGTGCATGATAAAACCAACTTTTGTTTACTTCTCTAAGAAAAACCTATGAGCCATCCAGCCAGTTAGCTGCAACTTCCTTATTTTTCTGATTTTATTTACTGCAAGAATGTCAATATTAACATGGTCCAATTTTTCCAATACTATTTCAACTCACTAAGCAATTGACCAAGATCTTACATTTAGCATACCTAAAATCAATTTAATGTTTCTAGACAACTGAAAAGCTCCCATCCTTATTAGTAGATCCTTCCCCCTTTTCTACTATTTTCTGCCACCATCATTTTTTCTTTATGGGGTTCGCGATAGCCAGCAGCCAACTTACTCTATCACTGAGACTTCCAAAGACTTTCCAGCATGCTAGAATCTTTCAGCACTTATTCTGATGGCCACTGGCATAGCCATCAGGAACCCAAGATCATCTTCATATCAAAGAAGAAGAGCAGGTTGTTTTAAATCTCAGATCATTAATAATCTTGCCAGTAGAATGTGCACCTGTCCTAATCCTACAGAGCCCACATTTAATATTAAGTCAACTTCCCTGGTTTTCCCCATTATATACCTAAAGAAACTTAAAAACTCAGAGAGGCAAAGTCATTTTCCCAAGGTTCCACAGCTAGTGGCAGAACCTAGACCAGTTTCCCGGTCTCCTTCTTTCCATTCCAATGTTTTATTCCTTATCCTATGTCACCCTCTCCCACCTTCAATCACAGAAACTAAGAATGATTCTACTTTCTTTGTCCCATTCATCCAATACTCTGATTTTTTTAGAAACCCTTACCGTCTATCTAAAAATCAGTTCTAAGACAAAAGAGTGACAAGGGCTGGGTAATTAGGGTTAAGTGACTTGCTCAGGATCACATAGCTAGGAAGTTAATATTCCTATTTGAAGCAGGTATTAGTCAACAAGTATTTATAGTCATTTACTATGTGCCAGGCACTGTGCCAGTTGGTGCAGGTACAAAGAAAGGAAGAGCAGTCCTTGGCCTCAAGGAGTTGATAGTCTAATGGGAAGGGAATCTAAAGTTGGGAAGAAATCAAATCATACAGGATATTATGGATTGGGACCATAGTTTTCTCATATTAAGCCAACACAATCACATAGACTCTAGAAATAATAATAATAAACACCCAGGATGATCTTTAAGAGAAGATTGTTTTGTTTTGTTTTTTAACATCAGTTACAGATGAAATCACTCTCCCCATCATTACAGACACCCTTTTAACTCTCTGTAAAGCACAATCTTGTCATTCAAAGAATGTAGATTCACACCCTGGGAAGGAAGGCAAGGAGACACGGAGGCTCGAAGGGAGGGAGGACCTTGTCTGGCCGGCATAGATTTCAGCCTCACGATAGCTGCCAGCTTATCCAGATAGCATCTCTCCAGCTCTAAATAGGATGGTGTAAAATTCTTTGCACAGAGAGCTTCCCAGGGAAGCAAACATGGACTCCTCAGTGGGAAAAGAAAGTAAAGAAAAGCGTCAATAGAAAGCATTTCTCCTGACTTTAAAATAATCTGCCAAGATGCAAGTTAGAGCAGGTGGGTTATATTTCAACTCCTTCCCTTTTCAAAGAAGAGTGGGTGATGGGGATTCGGAGTCAGTCCCAGGCTTTGGAGTGATGCCAGGCTTGCTGTCCCTATATAGGGGGCCCTCTGTCTGGGGAACCGAGGATGGAGAAGGTGCTCTTGGAGCAAAGACCATTAGCTACCCATAAGACAAAGGTTTGGTTTCTGCTTGGCCAGCCACACTTCCCAACTACCAAACACCAACAGCACTGGTCTGCACATCGGTGACCCGGTTTGCCAGCGAGGTCTTTAACCATGGAAGAGAAGGGCTCTAGCAGGGTCCTACGAGGACCAAACTTGAAACTTGGGTCTTGTTCACCCTGCACTGTAACCCATTGAATGAATGGGCCATAGCCCAATCAAGCTAGAAGAATAGCTCCTTCAGACAAGATTCCCCCAGCCCTATGCCTTTACTCTTCTCTGGACCTTTTCCAGTTCTGTTCAATAGTTCACTCAGAGTTTCAATGAGAGTATCTGCCAGAAGCTCTCTTTTAGAGGACTTTGCCATCCAGGGTAGGAGTAGTTGTGTCAGCCAGAGGAGTTCACTGATGATTCGTCTTCTGTAACTTTGTACACGGGTCTTAGGGAATTACCTAAAGCCCAGAGAGGTTAAATTACACACAACTAGGGCTACTTGAACCCTAATATCCCTAGTTTAAAGGTCACTCTTCCATGTTTTCTTCCTTTAAAAGAGACCCATGAAATACAATTTATTTTTTTATTTTCTATTTTTTTTTAAACCCTTAACTTCTGTGTATTGTCTCATAGGTGGAAGAGTGGTAAGGGTGGGCAATGGGGGTCAAGTGACTTGCCCAGGGTCACACAGCTGGGAAGTGTCTGAGGCCGGATTTGAACCTAGGACCTCCTGTCTCTAGACCTGACTCTCAATCCACTGAGCTACCCAGCTGCCCCCATGAAATACAATTTAACTGTCCAATATAAGCCCTTGTTTTTCCCACTGTCCAGAAGCAGAGACAGACTTCCTCCATCCCTTCCACAATCTGATTTCGTTTGAAAGTAGACCCTGTATCGTATTTCTCACCTTCTCAATGGGTAGGGGAGGTAGGAAGAGAATTTAGAAATGAAAATTAAAAGGGTTTTTTTAAATGTTAAAGAAGGGGGCAGCTGGGTAGCTCAGTGGATTGAGTCAGGCCTAGAGATGGGAAGTCCTAGGTTCAAATGCAGCCTCAGACACTTCCCAGCTGTGTGACCCTGGGCAAGTCACTTGACCCCCATTGCCTAACCCTTACCACTATTCTGCCTTGGAACCAATACACGGTATTGACTCCAAGATGGAAGGTAAAGGTTTAAAAAAAAATGTTAAAGAAAACAGATTCTGGTTCTCTTTTGACAGGCCTAATTAGGACTTCTGTCGAGGGTCAGAGAGGGGGAAACAAGACTAGATTCAAAAGCCTATTGCTTTCTTGTTTGGATTTTGAGATGCTTGAGTGTCCACTGGAGCAAGGGAGGAAAATATTGACTTCAACGAGTTCTTTGGCTTTCTTTGCCACCAGAGAACTGGTCCATTCCAGCACAAGTGAAAACCCAAATGAAACTAATTTATTGGGAACTGATCGAACCAAGTTTACCATTGCTGCTGGAAAGCACGTATCACTCAGCAGTGTTTACTCCAGCCCCCCCCCCGTGACTCCCCATACCAAAACATCTGCCCTTCCCTGACCCCTACCCCCCCTTCATGTGTGTTGCTTTCCCCACTAAGATTATACTTACTTATATAGTACTTAAAAGTTTGTATTTGTTGACTGATTCTTCATGGCCTCATGGACCATACTGTCTATGAGGTTTTCTTGGTTAAAATACTGGAGTGGTTTGCCATTTCTTTCTCCAGTGGATTGAGGCAAAGAAATATTAAGTGACTTCCCCAGAGTCACACAGTAAGTATATGGGCAGAATTTGAACTCAGGTCTTCCTGACTCCAGACCCAGAACTCTTATCACACTGCTCCACCTCTCTGCCACTCAGAGAGGTTCCTTGAAGGCAGAAACCATCTCACTTTTTTATTTGTATCCCCAGCACGGAGCCTGGCCCATGATGTGTTTCGTAAAGATATAAATTACACATCATTTTCCTTCACTCATCGTTGGGCCCTTCAAGGTCTGCTTGTCTCTTCCCCAGCCCCAAGCACTCTCCCTTCCTTAGCAGGGGTTGTGGGCAGCTCAGAATCTTGTCATTCAGATATGCTGAGCCACACAGAATCAGACTGGACTCTCTCATCTGTGGCTTTCCAGTGCTGGAAGCATGAGGAACCAGGACTCCTCTAGGCACAGACGTACTCCCACCAAACCCCTGCTCTTAACTACGAGTTCTAAGACTCTAAACTCTTCCATTTGTTCCATAAACTTTTCTCTTCTCCTCCTCCTCCTCTTCTTTCTTCTTCTTCCTCTTCCTCTTCTTCTCCTCTCTCTCTCTCTCTCTCTCTCTCT